>NC_048895.1:91902720-91906024 GCF_011077185.1 Oxyura jamaicensis | reverse complement strand
TTTTTTTTTTTTCCATTTTTATTGTTTATTTTATTTCATTTTAAAATTACCCCCCTTTCCCCCTTTTTTTTTATTTTTTTCCCCCCCCCCCCCCCCCCCCCCCCTTTTTTTTTCTTTGAGGTGGCATGAGAAAGTGGTTCTGGTGGAGTTCAGCTCCCCAGCAGAGTAAAACCACCACACCACAATAATACTTTCTGTCCTACTGATCAAATCAGTAGGGTGTTCTGCAAGAAATGGAAGCCAGCACACCACCGATTATGCTTTGAATCTAATTTAAAAGCTGGCAGTCCGGTGCAGTGATGTTCTGAACATCACTGTTAATAAGCCCTTCATAGATCTTAGGTGTAATGAAGAGTGGTTTCTGAGCCCCAAAAGACTTCCCTGCAAGATGGTCATGAATGCCAACTGTAAAAATCCTATACATGGCATCATACCACTGATAAAAAAGTTCATTCAAAAACTGAGGGAAAACACTTTCAGGGAAGAAAGAAAGAGCATAGGTAAGATCAGCCAGTTTAATTACCGAAGAATGACTCCTCTGTGTGCTTAAAATCAGAAGGTCTATTTCCTCCAAAATAAAAGTGAATTTCTTAGGACCCATCTTGAAATGGTCTCTGTGGAGGCCTCCAAGTACCTAGATAACTTAGATAACTTAGGTGACAAATTTTAAGAATTCATGGTCAAAAATGAGTCTGAAGGAGTGCAATATACTGGTCTTATGAACAAGCAGAGCCCTCTGTCAACAATATATAAAAATTTTTGGAAGGATTCTGGAAACGTTCATATATCCATGCTTTTAGATGATATCAGTGAAATTCATATAGAACTGATAATACACACAACAAATAAAATTCAATGCAATGTATATAACATTATACATAAAATATGCACCAAAATAAGTAATGATTTGGTAATAAATGAAGCGTTATCCAGACTATGTGGCCTTCTCTGACTATGGTACAGAACGCTCACAAAACCAATGGTTTTATGACACTGACCATACTGATTCTGTGTCAGCATTACAATACTTTTTCTTAGATGTCCTTCTAGTGGCTTCATAATCTGTTGTGATTTGCAGCCTGTTGCTGGTATACCCTGACTATAGCCTGTAGATTCTAGAGCCTTTAGCAATGTAGACTGCACAAGTTCTTAGAAGAAAAAACTTTTGATTTACTGACCATGATGTGTATATATATACTTTTTTCATTTTTCTTAACAAAAACAAACCAATCAAACAAAAAACAAAACAAAACAAAACAACCAAAAAAAACACCTCTATGCTTGTTTTGCCATTGTTTAAATTTTCTAACAATGCAAGCATAATAGGTCAGGTTACCACACCTTGAAGGAGCTGCAGGTGGCACACGGATCCCTCTTCCTCGAATACCCCGTCCACGTGCTGAATCCTCAGAACCATTCAAATATGATAGCTCTCTCAGCTGCTCCTGACGAATTTCATCATTATAATCCTGAAATGTAAAATATAAAACTTGCTGAAACTTAGTATTTTGGCTGAGCTGCCAAATAACCCAAAACAGAAATTACATAGATGCCATCTGGGTGAATTTCCCCACATTATCACCTGTAGGCTAAAATATTCTGGTTTTGTATGCACAAATTATATGAAATTGAAGTATTTGTGGACTGGAAAGCTACCTATAATATGTGGACAGACATCTCAAAATCAGATTTTTAAAAATAATTATAAATATTTGATATATTTTTTAGGCAGACAGCATGGGCTACTATCACACACTCCGAACACAGATTCCATCTGCTGATGCACCTTGGCATGAAAAATTACTTTGGATGCATTTGATTGGATGGTTTAATCATAACATACCAATAATTAGAGTGTTATGAAGTTAAACACTACATTCATATCATTTACTGAATTTTATCATCATTGAATACTGTCCTTAGTTATTCTGTATATTTACTAAACCACTTCTGAAAGGAGCTCTCTTTAGGACTCATGAGTAACAATGCTATGTTTACTGTATAAAATTGTTCAATTATATAAAATAAGCCCATTCTCAGACTGCAGGGTACCAACTCTGCAAGCTTCTGTTGTCTCAGTAAATAGAACATTGGATGAATTTCTTTTTGTTACTGACACAAAATATATAATATTGGGTAATTTTAACTTATTTTACAACCTTTGTCTTAGTCAGAATTCCCTTTTTCTTTTGTTCCCTTCCTTTTGTTTTCAGCTCCTTGTGTGCTGATCATAGTAATAAAAGCCCATTGCATTAATTATCTCTCCGGCAGTAAACTCTGCAATAGTTAACTAGTGTTTCAAAACAGAAAATATTATTGAATTTCAACCCTTCATTTTTTTCATCCTTCAACTTGCAACTGTCATTGACAGGCATACCAGGATCTGAAGATGCTACAGAACCTGCTACAGTCACCTTAGATGGGTGACTATCCAGGCTGCATTACAAGTGACACTTTTTAGCCAAGTTAGAGACCAGACAAACAATGAGATGGAACCTAGACTTTACTTATTCCTAATCCTTACCAACTTTCTGGAGTCAGACATATAATAAACGCTTTGTCAGCAAAGTAGGTTTAAGAAATTTGTAGATAATTCTAACAGTATATGTTTGAGACACTGAAAAATAGAGCTGCAATTTACAGGGAGTTTGAGAAGCTTGAAGGTCCAACAGAAACCTCTTGCAAGCCAACAAGAAGTGGTGCAGAGTTCTGCACGTGTGCTGCAATAATCAAACCCACAGATTTTTAGAGGCTGGGAAATTACAGGCTGAGTAAAGATGCACTGCTAAAGATGATCTAGTGGATGCTTGTTTGAA
Source organism: Oxyura jamaicensis (assembly GCF_011077185.1). NCBI lineage: Eukaryota > Metazoa > Chordata > Aves > Anseriformes > Anatidae > Oxyura > Oxyura jamaicensis. Next base: position 91,903,208 of record NC_048895.1, on the reverse strand, counting down.
TATTAGACACTAGGGTGTTATCCTTTGGAAATAAGGTTTATTTCATACAGTGCTACATTAGAGGAGTGCAGCCACTAGCTCAAGAAAAGGTATCCAATTTATGCAGTGTTGGTTATTTCTGACCTAGAGTATTTTGTCCAAGTTTGGCCTGCCAGTTTAAGATGAATGTGGTGAAACTGAAAAAGGTCTAACAGAGGACTACTGAGGTAGTCAGTGGCCCAGCCCATTAGAGGAAAAGCTGAGGGATGTGGACTTCTCTGTCTGTTGAAGAGGACACTGAGCAGTGGTCTAACAGGAGTTTGCAAGTACTTGAAGGAGAGCTATAAATTGGTGCAGACAAATTCTGCACCAAATTCTGCACTAGTGGGAGCAAAAAGAGAGAGAGAGAGAGAGAGAGAGAGAGAGAAAGAAAGAAAGAAAGAAAGAAAGAGAAAGAAAAAGAGAAAGAAAGAAAGAAAGAAAGAAAGAAAGAAAGAAAGAAAGAAAGA
>NC_048895.1:91882858-91902710 GCF_011077185.1 Oxyura jamaicensis | reverse complement strand
AGAAAGAAAGAAAGAAAGAAAGAAAGAAAGAAAGAAAGAAAGAAAGAAAGAAAGAAAGAAAGAAAGAAAGAAAAAGAAAGAAAGAAAGAAAGAAAGAAAGAAAGAAAGAAAGAAAGAAAGAAAGAAAGAAAGAAAGAAAGAGAAAGAAAGAACCCGCAAAGAACATAAACTTGAATTTTCTGTGTTGCTGCTTTTGGAATGTTGTATAAATGAACGTATACCAGAAACTACCTCAAAGCTACTATTCCTTCCTCAGATGTGCATATCATTTACAATCTTAGCATTGACTAAAAGGAACCCCCCCCAAAAAATTATAAAATACAGAAAGATCTGCAAATCTGCATGATTCTATTATACAGTGCCTTTTATCTTCCTACAGGTTATTTACTGTATTCCCAGTTAAGAAATATGCACTATGTATTTTAAAAGAGCAAGAAAAAGACAATAAGGTGTATGGAGAACTGTAATTAAAATGCTAGGAATCCTGAAAAAATATTAAAAAATATTACTCTATATAGATCATTTATCTTACGTGCCCTTTAAAAAAGCATAGTAAAAATCATAACCTTTAAACCTGAAATCTGAAATTTTCAACAAAAATGCTCTTTTCAACTCTTTCATTAAACAGAAACATAACACTGAATTAATCTTTCATAACTGCTACATGAGTCTAGCTAGAGACAGAGTATCCTGCTGAATATTTAATTGGAGCTGAGTTCAGAGATTAGCACTTGAGCAAAATTATGCTGCAGATGTTTCATATATATATAGTCCCGAGAGAGTACAAGATGTTGCAAGACATACCTATACTGAACAAAGTATAATGAAGTAGCTATACACTGTAGTAGTATGTTGTTTCAGAATCAAATCCCTACTCCTTCCATTAAAATAAGCTCATGAGAAATGTGCTGTACTTACTAGTTTTTCTCTAATTTAGGAATCTTATAGCTGATTATCTACATTAGCATATATATATTGCTCCTGCTTATACCCTTAAAGACATTATTAGCTAACTATAAACAGCTTTTGGATTCAATGATACTAAGGGTGCCATCTGCTTACATCATGGTGGTCAGTGTTTTCAAACAACCACTGTAGGTGAGGTAACCTCCCACACCCACAACAGTTCACCTAAACATGTATCTTGACTTTTTTGTAAGGATTTACAGTCTTAGCAAAGTCACTAGCACTCAGGACCAGCTGTCCTGGTTTCAGTTAAGATAGTTAATTTTTCTCTTAGTAGCTGGTATTGTGCTGTGTTTGGGATTTAGGATGAGAATAATGTTCATAACACACAGATGTTTTAATTGTTGCAGAGCAGTGCTTACACTAAGCCAAGGACTTTTCAGCTTCTCGCTCTGTCCTGTAAGTGGGCAGGTTGTGGGTGCAACAGGAGCTGGGAGGGGACAGAACAGGACACCAGCAAATCACAGTGTTCATCTAAGTGCCTCAAAACAAATTAAGCATTTAGATGAAACCCTTAGTTTTCTAAATTACACGAACACATTTATCCCAAGCTACCACAACAATGCTTATTTATGACGGTGTGGAACAGTTCATTAGGTCAGTTACCTTCACTGTGCTAGGAACAAAGGAAAGCTGTCAGTATCAAAATCAGACCAGTGACAGCTCACCCAGGGGCAGTTCTGGCATGGAAGTACAGCAAAGATGCAAATGCACATAAGCTAGAAAATGTTAGAACCCCCCCCCCCTTTTTTTTTATTTTTTTTATTTTTTTATTTTTTTTGTGAAAAGCAGCAAAATACGGTACGAGCTGCAAAACCTGATCTGAATTTAAAAGATCACACAGTGACAAGGGAGGAGAGTTAATAAAGAAATCAAAGGGTAAGACGTAGACAGAGGCAATGGATTTCAGGAATATCTATCTATCATTAGCATAACAAAGGCTCAGAGAAGTCAAGGATAAATCAGTCCCTTAAGGACTATGATCTCCTGTCCTGATGTGTTTTGCAAGTTTAAGTTCTTTCTGTGTATATGAATGATTTGCACTATTAATAAATATCATTGCTGTGACAGCTGAATTTCATTCTTACTCCATAGTTAAGGGGAAATTAATTTATGTTAAAGGCAAACTACCTTAAAAATGCAGATTTATGCAACTCAAATAAAAAATGATAATCATACTTCTTCACATTTACAATGTTGAAGTATGAATAAGGCACACTTTGTCCCTTATATGGATGACAGTTTATAGCATACTCACTTACTCACACTCCTTATACAACCAAGCTAACTATGCATCATGTGAAAGACAGACTACTCTCCACATGGTATTGGTACAACTAGGATAGATTTATAGATACCTTAATTCTACAGACAAACAACTACCTATTAGCATTTTATATTTAAGTCATCAAACTTTCCATGGTTTTAATTCAGTGTAAAAGAAATTGCAAAATATAAATGCTTGTCTTCTAGTTATTTTCTGTATAATACTTAAAGTGCTTCCCAAGGATCCCAAGGAAATGATACCTGAAATTTACAGCTGGCCTATGTAGAGAGGTTTCAAATAATATGTATGACAGATCCTATAGTCAAAAGAGTCATATATTACCTTAAAGAGACTACCACCTCTTTACAGTAAACCTGAATAGCCAAGAACAGAAATGTGGTCCCATGGTCCTGAAAATCTCAGTCTGTACTGCCTGAACTACTAAAACATTCTCTCTCAGGCTTGTAATTTTCTCTGAAACTGTTGCCAACAGAGAGCTTCACATTCACAGACATAGGTATTCCCCATTCTGTATTTCTCTCTCCCTGCACTCAGCCTAGCAGGTAGCAGGAAGGCAACAGGAGATGAATTTGAACTCCCCTGGCACTTCTGCTTCCTGCCCAGTTCCCAGAATCAGTAAAAGAGCTTTAGGGCTCCATAAATTTGCACAGATTTATTGAAGCTAGACTATCTCCCCTAAATCCTGAGGTTGCTGTCTTGGGGCTATATTTAGGTAGCTTAAGTACCAATTAGCTTGAAATTTCTGTTGAGTAGCTGCTTCAGAAAACCCGTAGACAGCCAGTAGGGCACAGAAGATCCAGTGAATTACATGGAGTTAGGAGATGTGAACACAGCCATTTCATTTCATTTATTTATTTATTTTCTTTTAGATATGTACAGACTAATTTGGGGCACTAAAAGAGACATTGTTCTCGTGCTTTCTTGTATATATGGGAAAGCGTTAAGTCTGTGAACATAACTGGTAGTGAGGAGCTCCCTGGAGTCACTGCTACTTTGTGCTCATGTGGACTTATGACAGGGAGTTGCTAAGATTCAACTTCAAAGCATGGTGAAAGCTGCTCACCTGGACTCATGGGGTCAGGATCTCCACTTTAGTGTACTGAAGAGGCCAAGAACCCAGGAATTCCCACTCCCTAGCTGCTTGCTTTAATATCAGACTGTTCCAAAAAAAAAAGAGAATTATTACTGGCTGCTTAGTATCAGAAGAGCTTGGTGAACTAAATCCTGAGCTGACAGAAATATTTTAGCATTTCCTTATATTCGAAGATCCAGTTCCAATATTCTGTTGCATTCAAAGTGTAAACATATCAGACTTTTTCCTGCACATATCTAAAGCCTCTCTCTACCAATGTCCAATAAGAAACTTAGGGAATTATGCCATGTAGATTGTATAGCCCTCTCAATCACCTAAAATTAAGGTGAGGCAGTGTCTCATCTGGGCATGTAAATCAGATGAATGGAACTGCATCCTCAAACTTCATTCTTTGTCTCTCTAATGAAAATTCAAAGTTCACTGTAAAGTATGAGATTAATCTATAGCAGAGACCATGCCCAACCAAACAATTCCTGCAAGGTTCAGCAGAACAGTGGAAGCTGGCTCTAGTCCACCCTGCGTGGGTTCTGATGGGTATGGCATATGTTCTGAACAGTATATGGAGAAGCTCAAAACCGACAGCTGTTTTGACATTCCTAGATAAGATCTGTGTTCTCTGAACCCATATTTAATGTATATGCATGGTTTCCTGGTTACCTACAGTCATGACCATCTGTTAAAATGTCTTTTTGCCCATTGGTAGATTGGTCTGACTATTTCACTAGAGTATAGGTGCCAGGAAATGATAGGTTTAGATGGACAGCCTGCAGTGCACCACAAGTGATAATGTTTCTGCCAGAAGTTCTCTTCCGTGATTCCAATATTGCATTAACACCACATACCTCTTTGCATTTGACCATACATATTGGAACTTACATAAGGCCATTCTGTGTGCATGCAGTTCTCTGGCAGACAATAACCCCCCAAAATGCATAAAAATATAAATATAATCCATCTGACTCAAAGGAAGAAATGTGATTTTCTCTAAGCAATCGACAACTTAGCCAGATCCATAGCTATAAACATTATGTCCTTTCACACTTGCCACATATGAAAAAAAAAAAAAAAGAGGTTGTTTTTACCTGCTTCTAGTCTGTCTGAAAAATAAACCTTAATTGTGTGGGTCACTGTTAGAGACTGGAACACATAAAACAGACCATACATTTCTCTCAGTAACATTTTGAATGTGTTGTAGCCAATATGAGTTTCAGCTTATAAATGCCTATGGGCAGAACGCAAGCAGACATAAGCTAGAGCCACGTACACTTGCCTTTGAGGTTAGTTGACAGCTGGGGGATTTGTCAGCTTGCCACAGAGAGCACTAACCCAAGCGTGGATGTCATTTTTCTCTTTGAGCATGCACAATTAAATCTGCCTGGCATCATCAGCATGGGGCACTGCTCTCTACAAGCAGTGTGGGAGGGAGGGGGGAAATCTTGCTCCTCAGTATCTGAAGAGAAGCTGGCAATACTCAGAGTGTAAATTGTGCATAGGCAACTGTTATGAAACTTCAATCCAGATATTTTAATCCTTGCTAGAACAGAGCAAAATAAACCTAATTTAGTTTTGTATTCAGTGTTCCTTTTTCTTTCTTTCCCTTCCTTCCTTCCTTCCTTCCTTCCTTCCTTCCTTCCTTCCTTCCTTCCTTCCTGCCTTCCTGCCTTCCTGCCTTCCTGCCTTCCTGCCTTCCTGCCTTCCTTCCTTGCCTCCCTCCCTCCCTCCCTCCCTCCTTGCCTCCTTCCCTCCTTCCTTCCTTTCTCATGGAAAAGAGGGCTTGTAACTGAAGATTGTTCCATTTTACATGGAAATGTTGTTAGCCACACAAAATACACAAAGGAACCACCCTGAAGCTCATTGCATGATGTTTTAAAAACCCTTAGAAACCTGTATTAAATTCCAGATATTTGCCCCCATTTATTCTACCCCTTTTGCTCCCAGTTCTCAGAACAATGGATACTGTGGTCTGTAATTCATTCAAATTACAGCTGTGATGCCACAGAAGTCAGTTAGCTGACAGCTCCCTATCCCGGAATTTAATTTTGAGTGAATCCTGGCTGCCAGAGACTTGTGCTTATTTACAGCTGTCACTTGAAGGAGATATATATAAGGGATTTTTTAATATATAAACAGGACATATAGCAAGCTGTGGGGAAGATGGTATAGCCATGCGTTACTGAAGAAATCTTTATAGATTTTACACTGGATATTTATACTGGCTTCTAGGAAGAAAGGATGCAATATGACTGATTTTCCTGCAGGAAAACCTATGTCCTTCAAAGACAGCAGGGACAGGAGTATGACTATCACTGCTCTTTCTCCAGCTGTTTGTTGGGAAGGTGTACTTTGATTACTAACAAGATCACTAATTGCTTTTAGGGCTGGAGTAATGGTCTACTATAACCACGTTAAAGTTAATGAAATTAACAAAGAGTGTATAGTATCTATACACCTTCTATTTTAACAATGCCATGTGGGACCCACATCGTCTCCTCCTAACCCACTGGTGTAAGTTTGTAGCCCCCTTGTTGAGGATAATAACAAAGCCTCTTTGTTGATGAGAATAGCAAAATTCAGATGTTTACTCTCATTTTGCGTGACTGTCTCATACAGCTCTGCTACAGCTCTGCTTTCTTGGTCCCATGTTGCACAGCAAAGAACAATGAAGGATGGGAAGTCTGGCCAAGAAAATACTTTACAAAGGTTTGTTTATTGTCCTTTCTTTTATGGTTGCTGAATCATTTTACAACTTTAAAAAATCCCATTAGGTGGTAATCCGTACAAACTGATCATAAATGAGACATGAATTAGTTTTTAAGGCAAAAGGAGTGTTTCTTTGATTTACTACAATATATAATTAAGAAAACATGAGCGGTCATCTACAAATAAGCTTGGTCTGATTCAAAGACAGGAGGTTAAAAAATATCTTAAATTCAGTCACCACAGACCAAATTGCTGCATCCTCAGAAAGACAGAAAGGTAGACTTACTGCAGCATCATGGTATCTTAACAGAGTTGTGTGGACAGTGGCATGACCTGAGAATTCAGTTCTTCCTTTTTCCAAAAAAAAGGATTTGAGAAAAAGGATAAAGACTTTCTTTTTATTGTCAGTCCTAGGAGCACGCACAGAAAGCTTCTAAAAAGCTCAGCCACCACCAGGGCTTAGTTTTTGAGAGACAGCTGTGCCTCAAGTGTTCTCCTCAGTCAGAGGTCAAGGCAGAAACCACAGTAACTGTATTTCTTACACAATCCTTCTACAAAGAAATCTGACTAAACCCAAACTAAAGAGCATAGCACATCATCCCTAGAGCCAAGGCTTTTTTATATACTAAGGGAAAAGATAACACAACATGCTGGGAAGATGGTATGTAATATTGCTATAAAAATATGAAAGCAATTCTAAACATTGGAATCAAACGTATTTTAAGTCTGCTTGGTTTGACCTGATGTAATGTAAATTAGTTCCCATATGAAGAGATTTATGGATAACCAATGTAATGATATAGAGGAAAGCCAACGGAGGACAAGCAGGTATGTGAAGAGCTGCCCTTCCCCCACTTGTCTCCAGGGAGCCCTTCTCTTCTGAGATGGAAGTGTGCCAAATGACATCCATGTTTTTGTTTGACGCAGAAGACAACTTTGTATTTTAAACTGGTGACACCGACAGCTGCCTGGCTGAGGCAGAATGCGACAGGCTCCAAGTAACGTGTGTCATCCCACCCCACCAACACCTGCCCTGTGGAAGCTGCTGTGCTGCATCCCACCATAGCCACCCCTCAGGCGTCATTTCTCCTGGGCTCTCCTCACCTGGGGAGGAAACAGGCTGGCAGAGGGAAGGTATGGAGAAGACAGGGTGTCCTGTGCTTGCTCCTGGTCAGGTTAGGTGGTGGGGGCCCTTCCCACGCACCCTCCAGCATCTCATGGCAGCGTCTGCCTTCTAACACAGTATTTATGTGCGGTTTTGCAACTTCTCACTCTTCCCAACAACAGGCCTTTCCAGGCCTTCATCCCTGAACATCTGCAATATTGTCATGAAAACTTGCTACATGCCAGAATGTCTTCTTGGGTTAAAATTCTGTAAGCGTGAGAAAAACAATGCAAAAAGATGCTGCTATCGGATTTCAGCTTCGCTGTCCAAACGGTCAAAGAAATTAAAAATAATAAAAAAATTTAGGCTCATATTTTTGAAGTTTATACCAAGCTTCAAGTGAGGAAGAGTATATAGACAAATAATCAAAAAAATAATATTCAAAGGAATGGGAAGAAAAGCATCAAATAAGACAAGTTGAAATCATACTGGGGTGGGGTGGGAAAGGTAAGCTGAATGAATTAGGGAACAATACCTTTTTAATTACGCAAGTTTAAAAAAACTGTTTTACTAATTCCATTTGGAATGTATGCATCAGGTATAAGATGTTGTGGGTTTTATCTTTTCAGAAAAAGATTGGATATATAAGGAAAGATGGTGAGTAAAATCACAAAAAAAAAAAAAAAAAAAAAAGGCTTAGACAAAATATCAGGTACAGTTATATTCATTCCCAGGTGTCTCTCCCCTGTTTTTAAAATACATAGTGTATGAAGAGTGAAGTGTGTAAGACTTAGCAAGTGCTGTAATTAATTTATTATAAATAATCTTTTGAATTGTAACCAGATATAAGTGACATTATTGCCAGAGTTTCAAGCTCAACAATTTAATATACAACATGATGAAGATATATGTCAACAGTTCTACATTTGTTATTATTTAATTTGCATATCTTTTATTTTGTTATCGTATAAACCCTTGTAAATAAGATTATTCACCAGGAGATATGGCACCTATATTTATAATGTCTCCTTTTCTGCTCTGCAGCATGCATTAAAGAGGGTTCCAGGTATTTTAACACTATTACCACTGCTATTTTTGTATATATATATTTATTTTAAATATAATATCAGATTATACCTGCTGACTACCAGATAGCAAAAAACATCTGCTTCTCAAAATCCTTCCTTGTTTTGTGGCTGATGCATCTAAACCTGCTGTCCCTAGGGGGCTGCAGAAGATGACTGACTTCAGAACAAACACAAAAAATCCAGGCTTGAGGGGAAACATGAAATAAGCTCCACAGCTGAAGGGCCCTCTCATGAAGATGTCTAAGCAGAAGCAACTGAAGATACACTTCAAGCACAACAGTTACCCAAAAAGCGGCAGTGTAGTAGAAGGAGAGATAAAGGCACTATGGAAAATGGTGCCAGTCAACTTACAGGTTAAAAATTTATTTTTAAGCTGCACCCAGAAGTGGAAAACACCTTTTAAATGGATGCAGTAACAGCACAATATTCCATTTAGTATATGAGCTTCTGTATTTCATCACAGCTTCATTAAGTACATACACCTGAAGATTTGCTACATATACGCTATATTCCTACACCAGGCAATCTTGAGAATGATGATATGCATTGGACACAGGATCAAACTGTATTCTCAGGAGGAAAACCTGAGCTATACTGAAGAAATGCAAATGGGATTAAAAAGTCAGACTTAGCTATCAGATTCCCTAGATAATACTAGATTCATTAGCATATATCTTATTCAACTTCAGTTCTGACTTGAAGGCCTAACAATGTATTTATTTTTCTTAAACTGGCTTATTTTTATGGAAGGAAAACTCAGTTGAATCTAAACTAAACTTTTAAAGAGTTTCAGGATGATAAATTATATTATTGAATATTAAACTGCAACTTCCTAATAACTGAACAAATTTCTTGTAATAAAATAAACAAATAGCATTCAATACTTTTTCATCATTTCCAAGCAACACAATCAGCAACTACACATGGTACTAAACAGAGAAATCAGGGAAAAGGGGTAAAACATGCTTGGAAAATATATGTTCAATTTCTTTTTTATACTGTAAGATTTCTTATTTGGTCTTGAACAAGGAACTCCAAAATTCACCTGGAGCAGGACCAATGCATCTGTGTTCAACATTAGATTCCTGACAGGCCACAGACTTTCCAGTCTTTCTGACTTACTGAAAGAAAACAAACAATTGCCTTACTTTCCAGCTGTACTTGACCACACCACAGGACTTTTGGACACTCAGACACCACATTCACGTAGCCAGGTAAGTATACAAGACAAAGCCTTGGTTACAGTTCTATGTACAAATAGATGTCTGGAAAAAAACATGTAACTTTATTATAGTGTTACAGACATCTCAAATTAAAATGATTTTGAAGAAGCAACCCTATTTAGTTCCTTAACTGCTGCAATGCATATAGTTATGCATGTGCAAACATACTTCTATGGTTGTTGTTGTTGTTGCTTTTAATAATATTGAAATAATGGTATAAACGAGCATGGTGGTCCTCTGTGCTTATTATGAATGCTCATTGCTGAGTTGTAACAAAATATATATATCTATGTCTTAAAGTTATTAAGCTGGGCCTCTATCAAAGAAAAATATTATTAATTTTGCAAAAAGAGTCAGAAATTCATAAACAAGAATTTTAAAAGTTATTTTATTTTGTATACTTATTTCTTTCTTTTTATTTCTCAGTCTTCTGAAGACTGAAGATTTTTCAGTCTTCTAAATAGCAAAACCAAAAAGATGGGTTATAAATTTCCTTTCTTAAATTCCCGGTCTGAATCAGGATAGTGAAATAATAACTAGGAAATGAGACTTAAGAGAGTGATTTATTTATTTATTTAATCTTAGAAATACAGTGTTGAGCTCAGAGCCAGCTTAAAACTGGACTCGATTCCAGACGGAAAAAGGATCTTAGCAGCTGTTAATCACGTGCCACAAATGTTCAGTTTTCCAAGCAGATTTCCCATTCAGAACAGATTTGATATATGGACTCAGAGTCCACCTTTAAAAGACTCTCCCTGCATTCAGTGCTTCAAGTCAGCTACCCCACATGCACAAACATGCAAGCACATACAAATCACCTACCCAGTGCCTGGCTGGCTGTTAAGACAATGCCTGATGATCTCAAATCTGACCCCTGATTTTGCTCAGGAACTATGATCAGGGTTTGAAGTCAGCCTTCTACTCTTGGCTAAGAAAGATCCCACTGAGTTCAGTGCTTTTCTGTGGGGAAAATCTGGGGCAGGCAGCAAGTTGTTGGTGAATTATTTAATAGTTGAGATACATGGGCTTTAGTGACATAACTAAAAACATCATAACCATGCTTATCCAAAAACAATAGCTGGTGTTAATAAGCCTCAGCTGTAAACATAATGTTATTAGCTAAATTATGCACTGTGGTTCCTCACCTGTCTTCGATTAAACTACAAAACTTCTCATGAGCTATTTTATCATCAGTGAAATAAGTAATCACCTTACATTATATATTTTCCAACTGAAAAGGTGTGTAGACTTACAGCTTGTCTGAACTGAAAAAAAAGTTGTTGTGAACCTATTTGTTCCAAGCTGTTATTTAACCATAATTAACCCAGTTCTGTATTATTGATTTTAGAAGCACAGAAATCAGTGCAAGATATTCCTCTCTTTTTCACATTCAGTTCAAATAAAATGCCCTTAATTTAGTTCAATGTGACCAATATACAAACTTTAGGACAACTAAATACTTTAAATATAATAAATCACCCCATCACAGAAAATGTGAGTATACACTAAAAAATAATAGTATATTCATCACTGTTGTCCTGTCAAAGGAAAGAGCACTATAAATGGAATTAACTGAGATTAGTTTATATATTTCCTTTTCTCATAATTCAAATGATCAATTATTTTAACTGAAATGTCCTTAATTAAAACTGAAATATATTTAATTTAATTAAACTGTCAAAGCCTGCCATTAGTTTTAATGCCAAATGTGGGGAGGTACTGAATATCAATATCTCATTATGTGTTTAAATTCAGCATAGCAAGCCAAGACAAGCACATAGGAGTTCATTGCACCTCAAGGTGCAAAGTAATCTCAGCTTCTATTGGCTGCCACTAACTCTACTTAACAGCAAAGGTAGGTTATTTTATTGAATTAAAGCCTTCCAACCCTGGGGTTTATGAGATTAATTTCTCTGTTCTGGCTCTCTTCCAAGCAGAGAATGGACTCAGATCTGATTTACCTCCATGGTTATTGATATTTGCCACCTGCTCATGCTGTGTGGATTGGGTAAAAGTCTCACAGTTCTCCTGGAATCCAAAAACCTCCTGTAAATAACTTGGGTTCAAAATTTCTGTCTTAACATGAAATTTTGAAGTCCAGGATTTCCCATTGTGATCATTATTAAGGCATTCTGAGAATGCCTTTAAAATAAAAATAAAATAAAATAAAATAAATAAATAAAGATTCTTCATCATTCAACTTTGTGATTTCAGGGTGCACAAACTGAAAAATTTTAACAGCTCTCAGGTCATCTCCTCTAGGCCCAGTCATCATTAGCATTTATTTTTCCGCACATTATGAAAATAAGAAGACAGACATCTCTTCTTGCCAGTGCAGATATCTTTGAGCAGATAGTTCCTTTGCTCTTCTAAAGAAAGACAAGGAACCAACTCCCCCAAAATGCTCTGGACAACCACCATCACCATGTGTACGCCAGCTGTGTCACTGTGAAATAAGAGCACTGTTACTTTCCAAATATTTGGCAAGCTGAAGTCTCCCAGGATTCCTCAATCTAAAGAACCCCCAAAGCAAGTCTATCTCAATCCTACACTTCCTTAAAAAAGAATAGGAACAAAACAGAACAAGACCTACATTATCTACCTTTTCTTTGGAGAATCTGGACTCTGCTTTAATAAACTGTTCTCCTTGAATGTCATTTTCGCTGAGTAAATACTGACTCCAGAGTGGTAAGAACTATCATTTGTGTCCTTATGCAAGGAGTTTTGAAGCAAGAGTAGGCTGAAATAGCTGATAGAAGAATTTGTTTCAAATATTACAATACATATTACTGATAAATGAACTATTCTTCCTTCTTACCAAGACTATTCCATGTTGTTTTCAATACTGACAAACCCCCAAACTAGCCTTTCGTAATAGAAACGGAGCCTCACAAGTGCCATATTTCTGCAGCTATTACACATTTTATGTGTTACAGGAGTTACACAGGTCTTCACAGTCTTTATTCTCTTCTTTATGTGGAAATTTCACCTCATTACACAGAATCACAGAATCACAGAATTGTAGGGGTTGGAAGGGACCTTGAAAGATCATCGGGTCCAACACTCCTGCCAAAGCAGGTTCCCTAGAGCAGGCTGCCCAGGTTGGTGTCCAGATGGGCCTTGAATATCTCCAGAGAAGAAGATTCCACAACCTCCCTGGGCAGCCTGTTCCAGTGCTCTGTCACCCTCACCATGAAGAAGTTCTTTCGCATGTTGGTGCGGGACTTCCCGTGCTCTATCTTGTGGCCATTACCCCTTGTCCTCTCCCCACAAACCACTGAAAAGAGGTTGGACAAATCCCTCTGTATCCCACACCTCAGGTATTTATACACGTTGATGAGATCCCCTCTCAGTCTTCTTTTCTCCAGGCTGAACGGACCCAGGTCTCTCAGCCTTTCTTCATAGGGGAGATTCTCCAGGCCCCGTATCATCTTTGTGGCCCTCCGCTGGACTCTTTCCTGGAGATCCCTGTCTTTTTTGTACTGGAGTACCATTACTTTGAGTTGAGTTCAGATTGGCAGAGATTATATGTTTCAGAGGGTATTTGTAAATACATCAGTTCCTGTTAAATGTTTAAGCATAAACCTAGATATATTGGAATTAAAAATATACCATAGAAGCCTAACCAGTAGCTTTTTGCAATATCTTAAGTATCCAAAATGAAGGGAAAAGGTTGTATGGGCTACAGAATGCAATACACCACTGATCAGTTTTATACACCCAACATAATATTTGAAAATATTGCTTTTTTTCCCTTTATTTTTTAAACCAAAACATCTGAGGGAAACTGAAGGACTTCTTAGATTCAAGCATGACTTCTTAGAATATCTATTCTGAATTCTAATGGTTATCTTCTCTTCTGGTAATTATTCATTTGAAAGTTTCCAACCTGAAAATTCTCCAGACTGTTCCAGCAGTGCACTAGCAAAACTCACTTTCATTCTTTTTCTTTTATTTATTTATTTATTTTTCTTTCAATATCCCTATTTTACTGAATGCTCTATCTTTTACTTTGCAAGAGGTTAGTCTCAGAGATTTTCAGCAGCAGACCAAGATTCTATCCTAATTCAAATCCACAAAAATGTTGATGGCTAAGATTTCCTAAATTTGCTAGGTATTAAAAGAACTGCTCTTTCCTTTTCCTTGCTTCCTGGAATCATTGAACAATAATTTTGTTTTCTGGGTTTGGAAAAACTTGTTTCTTCCTACCTAACTCCCACTAACTCCTTTTGTTTTCCATCACGGCCTCATGTTTGAAGACTTGTAAAACAGAACTTCCAAAGATCACACACACAGACAGGTTCCCAGGCACTGCTGAGTATTTCTATGTAGAAAATAATTTTTAGGAAAATGCCAAGAGGTGAACTTATATTTTCAAGCGTTGAAAATAGGAATACTGTTCTGGCTGGGAACACAGCCATTGTTTTGGAAAAAAATTCAATGGAACTTTAAGGACAACTTGGAATAAGGACTAGATTTAGAAATCACAACCGCATCGCCTGAATCTGCTTTACTTTTGTTAGACTTCTAGAAAAGAAGCAAGTATTTTGATCAAAACAAACAGACTATGTTATTCAAGTCATTTCTCCATGATTTATTACTTACTATTTTGCAATTAACAAAGTAGTTCTGTCTTAATAGATGGACAAAATCTTCAAACAAACTTGAATATATCCTTGTCTGAAGTGGAAAAAAGAGATGTGAGTATGAAAAATCAAAAAATTATTGCTGAATGTTATAAATGTTATTACTGGATATCAGCCGCCATCTTGGCTCGTTGGTCTGAGACTGTCTGCCATTAAATCTGTAGTAAGGATAAGTTCTTTTCCACTTATTATTTAAACTAACCCATAAAGTAAATGCACTTCCATAACTAAAATAGTCCATAAGGACACAAATATTTCCTATCATATCCATTCCTGATTGCTCTGAGGATCTGTGTGCCACACAGCTGTCCATAATTCTACATCTCCCAGCTCCTGACTTGTCCCAGAAATCTCTGCTGGGGAGAAAACTGCTCACTTACATGTAAAGCAAGGGTACTGAAAGTACCATTTAAATTGTATTCTATTGTGTATAGAAAGCTGCCTTTCTATAGTGTAATTAGGTGCCTCACCTGTCTTCAGGAAGCCCAGGTCCCAAAGACCTGAGGAAAAGTCTGGAACAAGGAGAAGACTCTCCCTCAGTGGAGGAGGATGAGGTTAGAGGGCTCTTAAACAAACTGGACACACACATATATATATAATAATATATATATATATAATACACACACACATATATAATGCATACATGTATATGTCTGGATACTCTGGATGCATACCTAAGTACATGGATAGTCTTTACAAGTATACGTTACTTTAAGGGACAATATAGTGGACTGAAAACTGTCTGGCCTGAATGGCCAGGCTTAGAGGATTGTGATCCTGACACAAAGTCCAGCTGGAGGGCAGTCACTAGTGGTGTCATCAAGGGGTCAGTGAGAGGAAACCCCAAGCTAGAAATTACTTGGGAGCCTAAAATCAAATTTTGAGTTCCTACTAGTAACCTGCACAAAATTCAGCAGCTGAATGACTCATTTCTTATGCTGAATTAAACACTCACAGAATGTGGGCTGAAGTCTATTTGAAACAGAATCTGTTCAACTGTCATCACACTCTACTGCAAATGTAAATTAATTCTTATTCACAGCATCACACCCACCTCCTTTAAGATGTAATTTAATCTTCATAGTACTTCTGTTTCTTTTAGGTCTGCCATGCAAATTTCAGATCAGCATGGTAAAACATGCCCTGCTAAGATTAAGTAGGGTTTATCTCCAACCTTTTTTTTTTTTTTTTTTTTTTTTTTTGTTTGTTTGTTTTTCTTAAGAAAGATGGTACACATTTGTAGCCATGTTTTCAAACCTCAGTGTTGTGCAGCCACAAAGGATTGGAAACACAAACTATTTGCACAGAGAAATTTGTATTTGTAAATCCACAAGTTCTGTGTGTAATGGTGTGTGTCTATATATGTACCAGTCTTGTATTCACAAAAACTGATTTTGCAAGGAACCAGTATTTATTTATTCATTACTTTGAAAATGTATTTGCATTTATCATGCACTTTGCAACATGATACACATTTTCTTTTCCTAAGTGGTTTATATAGTCATAAGTCAACGAAGAATCAAACTTTACAGGATTTTTTTTTTTTATTTTTTTTTTCTGGTCACCTAAAGTACACCAATGAAAGAAAAAAACTCTCTGAAGCTTTTTTTTTTTTTTTTTTTTTTTTTTCTGTTTTTTTCTTTTTTTTTTTCTTTTTTGTTTGTTTGTTTGTTTTTCCCATCTCAAAAGGTCATTTCAAAATGAAAGAATGTTGATGAGTCCTGTTACAAGCACAAAAATTTTCCCTGCAATTTTTGAAAGTGATATTTAGAATGCACTGCTAACAGTTAGGGAAACATTTGCATGGAATATGTCTGCCTACAGTGAAAGGCAAGATTTTAAATGAAAAAACTTATTTTCACTTTTCACTTTATGCTGCCATTATGGTAGCATGCTTAACTAATTTTGTACCGTGGCATACAAAATCTAAGAAAGCCTAGGTGAATTCACAAGTTTAATGAATACATTTACATCTATAAATCAGTCAACAAACATATATTCTGTACTGGATTATGTAATTTGTTTCTTGAGAATAAAATCCTTGGATTTTGTCTTTCAATTCCTTAAATGAGATGTACTCTAATTGCAACTTATAATATTTCTATTTCCCAAAATTGATATTTAGATATAATTATTGATTCTCTGTACTGCCAAGTATTTTGTGTGTTTCTTAATGTGGAATGGAGTTGTTAGCAATTAGGAGCTATAATTCTGCTTTACATGAAAGCTTTGGGTGTAAAAGTACAATAGAATAAATAATTGTGTTGTTTTCTATGTAAAATGCAACAAATAGTTTGCTATTTAAGTATAAAATCAATGATCTGAGCCTGAAGGTTAGCATAATGAGGACAAAGGTTTTTGGTAAATCCAGTGATAAAATTTGATTTTCACAGTAACCTATGAGAAATGTTAGATTCCTTTTTTTTTTCTTTCTTTTTTTTTTTTTTTTTTTTTTTTTTTGTATAATGACAATGGGTTTGTCTTTCAACACTGAAACAATAGCTTTATTATGTGCACAACTTCCTAGTTACCCTTCTTTGGTTAGTGTTTAGCTCCATGACTTGACTTGTTTGCTATTCAGCAGTGAGTGTTGATGTGGAAAATTGAGTATATTACTCTGGTGAAAACTGTGGCATTCTTGTCACCAGTAATATTGCAAGCTGCCTTCTAAAACAGATGTTGGATAATGAATTTCCTGGATTAAGATAGCAGAGCACTGCAACACTCACTAAAAGTTAATATACCAGATGTGTAAGTTAGGGAAAGATGTTTTTCCATTTAAGACACTGATGTGATTAAACAGGTTTTCAGAGTAGAAGAAAGATACAAATCATGCTACATTATCAGCATCTCTTATTTTAATGCAAGTACTGAGCCTGATATAAAATTACAGCTTATATGTTTCATATTCATCTGGCACAGGCTGAGAAGATGCAATAACGAACCAGTTCACCAGACTCAAGTATTGGCAGTTTCAGGCAAAAAAAAAAATCATTTTTTCTTTAGAAAACATGAAATGTTCAAGATGAAGTAGTCTCTGGCAGTTCCAAGAGCACTGGCTTTACTTGGCAAGGTTTTGGTAGGAGGAGGGCTGCAGGGATGGCCTCTCCGAGCAGAGTCCAGCAGCTGCCCCATGTCAGATCAGAGCCAGCTTCAGCCGGCTCCAAAAAGGACCTGCTGCTGGCCAGAGCCAAGCCAGGAAGCGACACTGGTTGTGCCTCCGTCAGATTTAAGAATGGAAAAAAAACTGCTATGCAACAGCAGCAGGGAAAGAGAGAAGTGAGAAATGTGAGAGAAACAGTCCTGCAGAAGCCAGGGTCAGTGCAGAAGGAATGCAGGGGGTGCTCCAGGAATGAAGCAGAAGTTCCCCTGTGGCCTGTGGAGAAACCCTTTGTGGAGCAGGTTGTCCCCCTGCAGCCCATGGGTCCCACATGGAGCAGATCTCCACGCTGCAGCCAGTGGAGGAGTCCCTGGTGGAGCAGGTGGATGTGGCCTGGAGGAGGCTGTGGCCCATGGAGAGCCCCCGTATGAGCAGGCCCCAGGCCAGAGCTATAGCCCATGGAGAGGAGCCCACGCAGGAGCAGGGGATCTGGGGGGAGCTGCCGCCCACCTGTGGGGGACCCATGCTGGAGCAGTTTGCTCCTGGGGGATGGACCCCATGGTATGGAGCCATGTGGGAGCAGTTCTTGAAGAGGTGCTGTCTGCGGGCAGCGCCCGCAGGCTCAGTTCTGGAAGGACGGCATCCCATGGGAGGGACCCCACGTGGAGCAGGTGCAGAGTGACGGTGTAGGAGTGGAGATGAAGGGGAAGGAGGTAGGAAAGGGTGGTTGAGGGGAACGTGATTTTGGTTTGCTTTCAGTTCTCACTGCTCTAGTCTGTTAGCAACAGGTAATAAATGACATTAATATCCCTTATGCTGAATTGTTTTTCCTGTGATGGTAATTGTTGAGTGATCTCCCTGTCCTTATCTCATCTGGTGAGCCTTTTTTCATTGATTTTATCCTTCCATCCTTCTGAGAAGAGGGAGTGAGAGCGCTGTAGTGGTGCTGAGCTGCCACATCATCTGGGCACATCAGTGTGAAGACACCACACCAAACTACATTAGATTTTGACTTTGTGTAACCTTTAGTGAAGCCTGAATGGCTGACCATGTCTTCCAGAAACTTGTTGAATCAGAATTTGTTTTAACAACATCTTTGATCTGTAAATGTGTTTTTGTCTATTAAGGTTACAATTTTAAACAGTTACAACTTTTATGTAGCTAGATATTTTCTAGGGTTATAATACAATACTTCTCTGAACATTTGGAAGATCAATAAAGAATATTAATTTCTGCTGACAATGTGTGAGATGTTAGAAATACCTAATGATATGAAACTATTCATGAGTACTAGCACTTGCCCTCTCCACAAAGTCTGACACAGAAGCAACTAATGAAGTTTTCACAATATCGCACATTTTTTTGCCCAGCTACTCTGTTTTATTATAATCACAGTATACATCTGCTCTGAAGATTTCTCAAGGTTGTAGAGTGAAAGGAAATATGAAATACACTATTGCAATGGCTTCCAGTTGGATCACGTACCAGATTTATTTATTTTTTTAAATGTGTGTGAACCTTTCTGCTAAAGATGGTTTTTATTGTTTGTTTTTCATAAAATAAAATATTAAATTCTATAAGATGGATAATATAGTAATTATTTTGAAACATATAAAATTTAATATGTATTTCTTATCAGACCAGTTCAGCTCTTTCAGTGTGACTCATGCCTGTATATAATAATATGATAATGATCCTTTATGCTATTGCGATGCATCACTTTATGTCCACTTAGGCCTTTAGCTAATAAAGTGCTTAAAGAGATTTTCTTCATTGTTTTAGCATTTTCTACCCATGGTTAAGTACACATCATTATATTGTTTTACTGATTGATGCCAGTTTAGCATGAGGACATTTCCTAGCAGTTATGTTGGATTGAAGTATTAAATATTACATCTTCCCTCTATATTTAAATTGCATGGCTATTTAAAAACTGGAAAACATCAAACATAATGAATGCATATTTATGTGTATGTATGTATACACATATATGCATATTCACATAGAAAAATACTCTTACATATTAAAAGACTTCTACCTGATTTGTGTTTATAGATGTGTACTCTTTTACAGAACTTGTCTGCTCATGGTACAAATAAGGAAAAAAAAAAAAAAAAAAAAAAGAAAGAAACATCCAAGGAATTTTTTGATCCCTTCTGTGATAAGTTTCTGTTTAAAATTGCTTTCAGTTTTGCAGGTTTTAGAAATCTCATTGAACACGTACAAAACCAAACCAAAGAATGAGCTGAGCAACATGTAGAGAGCATTATGCAATGCCTATTTCTACCTGAAAGTGTAAATGGTTATTCTCTGGATAACAGAATGCACATAAAATATGAGAGTGCATGAATGGTTTTGAGGTAAACACACAACTATCAGTTCAAAATGTCTTTATAATTTGTCTTTATAATTTGTCTCTATAATTGTGTTATGGTCTGTAGTGAAGGCTAAAGGCTGTTTGTGTCCATATAAGCATTTTTGGGCTACTCAGCAGGGAATATGTGGTTCAGGAAGCCTATCAGCTTCTCCTTTCTCTAGTCATTTTTTTCCAAGAGAAGCCAGGAGATGAAAAGGAAAAAGAACTTCTGGAAATGTTTTTCTTTCTTTCTTTCTTTCTTTCTTTCTTTCTTTCTTTCTTTCTTT
>NC_048895.1:91811430-91882848 GCF_011077185.1 Oxyura jamaicensis | reverse complement strand
TTTCTTTCTTTCTTTCTTTCTCTCTCTCTCTCTCTCTCTCTCTTTCTTTCTTTCTTTCCTTCCTTCCTTCTTTCTTTCTTTCCTTCTTTCTTTTTTCAATGTGAAACAAGATTGGTACACATTCAGTGGTAGGTAGTCATGGCAGAGGCAATCACAAAGAACAGCCAGAGGGGGAAAATTTCAACTAAAGCACAGGATCCTTTGTGACTGTGTTCCTCACTGAGCACAGAAACCACAGGAACCATGACAGTTTGTTTGTGACTTTATTTTCACATACTACGTACTAGACACACTAGGATGGGTGAACAATTGGCTGAGGGATTGGGCCCAAAGAGTTATAGGAAATGGGGTTACATCAGGCTGGCTGCCAGTCATTAGTGGGGTTCCACAGGGCTCAATTTTAAGGCCAGTTTTCTTCAACGTTTTCATAAATGACTTGTATGCAGGACTCAAATACTAAGCAAGTTTGCGGACTATAATAAACTGGTAGGAGCTAGGAGCTGTTGGCTTTCTCAAAGGTAGAGAGCCCTTGCAGAGCGATCCTGACAAATTAGAGAGCTGGGCGATCACCAGCGACATGACATTTAACAAGAGCAAGTGCTGGATTCTGCACCTGGGACAGAGCAACCCTGGATATAAGTACAGACTGGGGAACGAGAGGTTGGAGAGCAGCCCTGCAGAAAGCAATTTGGGGATTCTTGTCAACAGAAAATTGTATATGAATCAATAGTGTGCCCTGGCAGCCAAAAGGGCCAACCATGTCCTGGGGTGCATCAAGCATTGCTAGCCAGTTGAGGGAAGGACTTTTCTCCCACTTTCCTACGTGCTAGTGTGGCCTCACAAAACTGTGTGCAGTTTTGGGTGCCACAGTATAAGAAAGACGTAAAAATAACAGAGAGCATCTAAAGGAGGGCTATGAAGATGGTGAAGGGTCTAGAGGGGAAGACGTATGAGGAGTGGCTTAGGTCCCTTGATTTGTTCAGCCCAGAGAAGAGGAGACTGAGGGGAGGCCTCATGGTGGCCTGCAGCTTCCTCACAAGGGGAGTGGAGTGGCAGGCGCTGAGCTCTACTCTTGGGGGACAGTGACAGGACCTGAGGGAACAACATGGAGCTGGGACAGAGGAGAGTCATACTGGGTATTAGGAAAAGGTTCTTCACCCAGAGGGTGGTCGGGAACTGGGACAGGCTGCCCAGGGCAGTGGTCATGGCAGCAAAAGTACTGGAGTTCAAGAAGTTTTTGGACAATGTTTTCAGACATACTTTATGATTTTTGGGTGTTTCTGTGTTAGACATAATGATCCTTACAGGTCCCTTCCTACTTGGGATATTTTGTGATTCTATGAGTTTACGTTCTTCTTGGTAGGGATGTTTACCTGAATCTGAAAATTTTCTGTGAGGAAAAAAAAAAAGACAGGAAAAAATAGAGAAAAAACTTTTAGAGATCATTTCAGACAGTTTATAGGTAAACTGGACAAGAGAGCCTAGGGTATATTGGAGACCACAGGACAGAGAATATCCTCACATGAGGCAATATATGAATTATAATATCATTTTATTTTATTTTATTTTTTTTATTTTGTTTTTAATATTTGTCTTGTTCTTTACAGCATCACAGGAGTATTTAAAACAGATCAATTGTACTTAGTAGTAAATCATCTGTGGTGGATTTGGGTTTTATTTATTTATTTTTGCTCTCCTTTAGTACAGCAAAAAATAGTGGTTTATTCTATACCAGTTTAGGAAAAGTGTCAGCTATACAGCATGCTAGCCATTTAACACAACTAGATTGCTCATTCATCCAAATCTTTTAAATCTATTACTCTGACAAGAAATGTACTTGAAAGCTTTCAAAGGAAAATTACTAAAATTCAAATACAGTATAAATTACTGAACACTTTCATGTGATATACAAGTCTGCTGGGCACTAGCTATAAAGTGACCTTGGCAAAACTGTTTACAGCAGTGTTTTAAATGCACAGTTTAACCCAGAGCAAATAAAAAAGTATTTATCACATTGGAGTCAGCATAAGTAATCATTTTCATTCTTGGGCTTTGGCATCCACTCAGTAAAGATCACAAAACCATCAGAAAGGTTCCAGAATTATAGTTTCTGTTGTTCAAATAGGCTTGTTAACAATGAAGTAAAACATTGTGCCTGCATTCATGGAAATGTCCAAATCAGATGGCAAAATAAATTTTCTACTATAAAGATTTCATAATTGCTTTCGGAAGATTCCTACAATATGTTCCATGTTATTGAACAAAAGATTGTTGTTAATAAAATAGGTTTGGAAAACGTTTATGTCCCACTGTATTATAGCTTTCTTTCTTTGCTTAAACATCATAAGAAGATCACTCACCTAAGCTGAGACTAAAACACTTTTTTTTTTTTTTTTAAATATTATTATTTTTACTCTGATGCTGTCAACTGAATATTCATTGGGGTATTAAAAAAGGCAGGCAGAGAAGCTGCTTCCTTTTTTTATATATTCTACAGGAAGCAAACACCTTGAGCTACTTGTCAGGAAAATATTTCCATCCTTCAGTAAAGACTGAAGTCAGTTTTCATTATAAATGACATTTATTTCACCACCAAAAAACAAAAACAAAAACAAAAACAACAACAAAAAAAACCCTAAGGAACATAAAATCAGGAAAAAAAAACATCTGACTTCAGTGACTTCTAGCAAAATATCACACTGAATGCCTTTAACATAAGTTTGAAGAATAATCTATCAGAAGTTATTAAACTTTCTTTCAGTAACTAAGTCAGGCTGTGTCAGTTCCAGTAATTGTTGTCTGGAACATCAAAGAAATCCGGGAGTCATAACTTCTTATTGGAAATGAAAATGTAACATTTCTTTGCTTTCCCCCCTGTAAAGACAGAGCTCACAGTGTAATCTGATTGCTGCAGAAGTACGTCAGTGGAGAACAATGTGTCATTTGAAGATTTCTATCCCACTGCCATCAAAAGGGTTTTGAGAAATCCAGGAAAAAGAACAGTATATTTTCCTTTATCTCAATCTTCTGCTCTGCTTGTGGGAAACCCTGAAACTGCCACCTTTTAGAACATGAATTTCCTCTCTAAGTGATCTCTGGGTTGAAGGCTGGAAGCAAACTCCCACTTTGTCCTGGACAGCTAAAATATGTTTATTGCATTCAGGCCATGAAAAAGGTCCATTAAACACCAGTCCAGTTTAATCAGTTTAACTCACATTCAAAATAAGAAAATTAAAATGAGATTTTTTGTTCCTTTTCTATTTAATTTGTTTTTGTTAGTAGATTAACTTAAATCATAACCAAAATAGTTAGTAAGTATATTGTTCCCTTCATTGACGGTGTGCATGAAGACTTCCTGCTTGACGTCAAATATATTACGTTTAATATCTATTTATTTTAATTGTTCTATTTAATTCATGTTTATTTGAAAAAAAAAAAAAGAATTACATTGCTAAGAAATTTCATATATAAAAAATACCTTTTGTAAGTTATGTTGCTTTTGTAAAGTATTACAGATATTTAAAGGAATCACATTAGATGGAGAGCAAAGCTATTATTATTAAACTTGTCACTCTGTGTAGAAACTCTCAGTTGTAACTGCTTTCCTCTGTCTCTCACTTTTTATTAATATTAGTAAAGGAGAAACAAACAAACAAACAAACAAGCAAACAAAAACATACAAAGCCTAAAGGTTTTGGTTCGATAACTCTCTAGTCAATGACAAACCCTCTGGCTTGCAGGAAGGCAGGCTCCCAAATGGCTAGTTTGCTTCCCAGAATTTCTCATGCTTCCCTCACCCACCTCTTAGACAAAACAAGATAACCTACAAGTATATTTTATAGTGAAAAAATGTGCTGTTACAGCTGTGGATCTCTGACATACCGGGATTTTTCCTGCTTCCCTACGCTTCCACTGACACTGTTGTTCTTCAGCATTTCTGACATCTTAAGAAACAAGCTATTCTTTAAATGCTCAGCAAAAACTAGTAAAGTTTCAATGTTCTTTCACTATTCTATAGAACATATCACTTCCAACAATAAGAAATGTGTGTATGATCCAGGTATGATGCAGCAAAGAAATATCTTTCTCATGTTGTTGTAAAGTTGCATGTGTCATAATGCTCCATCTACTTAGAGAATAGAAGTGCAGTCAAAATGTTTCATACAGAAATACCAAACAGTACAAAAGTACAGCCTAGGAGAAACTTCACTCCTAAATGCTGCAATAAAATTAGGCCATCAATATGGCCTAATGAGTTCTTCAGAAAACCACCACTACAGATATTCAAGGGATGGGTGGCAATGTTATTGATAAAAAGCAGGCAACTGCAATAGGAGATTGAGGCAGGAGGTTCCAAGAAGGTATGCTAAAGGATGGACAAAGACTGGGATGGTACACAAAATCATACTGAGCCAGCATATAGTAAGGACTGTCAGGGAGCACAAATTTTCAAGCAAAAAACTGTAGCAGCATGGAGGAGGCACCTGTGACTCCAGATTTGGATAGCTCATCCTATGTAGCTCCCTGCAATCACATTGACATAGGGGTGCCTGTGGCCTTGGCAAGTATTTGAGTTGAGAGCCTTGCACAGCGCAGGGGAGAATCAGAGTTCTTCCTGAGCTACCATGCACTTATCTAAGACCAGATGGAAAGGGTGGGTGGCCTGGATCTCATTTAAATTATCTTATTATCTACTATAGCAATCTATAGTAGAATTACATTGCATCCAACAGTACTATTTAGGGTTTACAGTAAGGGAGTGAAATAAGAACGAAATATGTCCATTTGTCTAAAGGTCAAAGTAAGGGCAAACACTTAAGCTCTGCACTAATAAAAAAAAATCAAGCTACTTAAAATACTAGATGAGGGGGAAGTAGACATACATATTTACACTGAACCTGGCTTATGATCTTATGAACAGAAGAAAAAGTAGAAAGGGAAGAAACAGATGGCATACAAAACATCATGGGTGAATAAACAAGACATAAGGAACAAAGTTGCCACAGAATCAAGAACTGTCAAACAAGTACCAACTGTAACAAAGATATACTCTGGCAGACAAGGACTCCATAGGCACCTCACAGTGCCACTGGGCATATTACTGTTTTGTCAGGATGTCCTTGTATCACAGTGACTCTAGAAGCACCTGGTAGGCTATCTGCACACTCCCCAGTCACTGCTCGTTGTCACTGCCATCATCTGTCTTGCTGGTCTGCCTCAAGGCTGGCCCTGGGTTTTGTAGGGCCAGGGGTGAAATCTGCAGTGTGGGAACAATGCATTTCCCCTCCTTTGTCCAGTTTCTGCTCACCCTCTGATTGCTCCTTGATTCTCCTTTCTCAGTCCAATTTTTTTCTTCCGGTCCATGTCTACCCACTTCATATTTTAAATGTTATTCTGCTTTCACCTTTGCTATTTCAGTCCCACCTGGTTTCAAAACTTGTCCCTTCTGGCACCAACAAGGGACAGAGAAAAGCATCGCTATCTGAGAAAAGTGAAGTCCCACTTATAACCTTAAAACTTATAGTCTAAGATGGGGGCACCACACCACAAAGCTATTGGCCAGAAAAGGGCATCCAGTTATTTTAGCATGAACCAGCTGCCTCACTAGTAAGCAAGGAAAATAAAATGAAAACATACCAGAATAAGAGTACTTATGGATAACCTTAAATTAATAATCTCTCTAAAGGCTCCTTTTCCTAAAGTTTGCTTTGCTGTCCTTCACAAAATTCAAACATTTTCATTACATGAGGAAACACTGCATACCATAAGGATAATATATTCAGGTCTTACCCAGTACTTCTTTTTCCTGTTTACTAAATAACAGCCCTTTTTTCCCTACATGCTGGATAAATGATCTGCCAATATTCAACTTGTATCTAAGTCTACACCCTTGGGCTACAGACATTTTAAGAAGTCTGCTATGTTTAATATAGCCATCTGTCTGTCATTTCTCATAGTTCTCACTCTTCTTTTTTTCCCTGCCTAAGTGGGTCACTTGTATCATCTTCATCATCATTTGCCATGCTTGTTTGATGCTAGTGTGTGCATGTACAGTATTCTTTGAATCACTGCTGAACTTCATAAACAGAAGGTTATTATAATCCCCATATCTGTACATATTTTGCAGCATATCGCTAAGCAATGCAGTATTTCATGAGGTATTGTTTATTTTAGCATCATACACACAAATACATCCCCAAGGTCATCCCTGTCCTTGTTACTGAATTCCAGTTATGTAAGACTGACAGCAGTCTTTACATTGAGGACATTACAAAGAAAGGAATTTCATATAATTCAGAGCTTCTTACCTATTTATTCTTTTTAACACCATACTCTGAGGTGCTGTCACAGATACTTTTCTCACAATTTGAGAAGGCTCTGCTGTAGATCTGCTAAACACCACTGTAGCAGAAAACTCATTAGTTAGCACGAGTCTTTCTTATATACCTTTACTTGTTGCAACTTCTTCATTATTGGTTGAGGTCAACAACCTGAACAAGTGGAACATATCATCTACTTACAAAGCTTTTTATATTTCATGCTCTTAAAACTAATTTATCTTCATACTCCCCTATGAAATAGGCTCAGTAATTAAGTATGATTATGTTCATTATCCTAATTAGGAATCAAGTTGCATCAATGTTAAATATCTTCCATAAGGTTACAAAGTGAGTCGACAGCAGGAATCCTTCTGTAATGTTTGACTACAAATTCATAGAGATCTGGGAACCTGCCTACAAGTTCATGGGGAACTGATTTGATTTTCCTTTATGAGAGACATATTTAGTCATCATGACTAAAAGTGTTAAAACAATATTATCATTAGCACCCCCTTAATATCACAAACTTTGCTAGTCCTGTGATACAGAGCCTCTAAAGGATCATCAAACTCCTTCCCCCATCCAAACTACCTGTCCTGCTGATCCCAAAGGAGAAGCCAACATAAACTATACACTAAAAAGTTTCTTCCCTGCACAAGCAAAATGTAAAAGATGGAGGAGCTAAAACATAAGTAGAAATCACTACACAAAATACATTATTTCATTTCTACCGATTATTACACTTTTTTTTTTTTTTTTTTTTTTTTTTTTTAAAGTATACCTATACCTGAAAATAGATAGAGGAATCTACTCATGGAAGCATAGTTTAAGCATCAGACCTCCTGCATTGAACATTAGGTCAAAGATATTATTAGCATAATTGTAGAACAGCCAGTGGGGTTATCACAAATGTGAATAACAGTGTAAAGGGCAGGTACATTATTTATGAACTGATTTCTCCTGGCCCTGAAAAATAAAATGATAATAAAGAGCTATTTTTTACTCTTCTTCATTTAATAATATCAGTTTTAAATATCCTTTTTTAAAGCACATAATGTTTCTGTTGGATCCAACTGAAAATAGCAAGCACTGCTTTCTCTCTTAGACTTTTATTCCTTAGTTTCTAACATCACAGTAGGCTTTAAAACCAACCTACATTTCCAGACTTAAGCTTCATAGGGAAACTCTTCTAGTTCTCACACTGCTGAATTTTGGGAGATTGTTATCTGACACACACATCACACGTCACATATATCACAAAGATGAACATATCAAACTGTCTTTTTGAGAACAGCAAAAAGAATATACCTAACATTTCAGTACAAAGTGCAGACAGGACAAATAATTTTTATGAAGAAAAGGCATCCTCTTTTCTCTGCTTCTATGCATTATTTTTAAATGAGTTGTGAAGATACCAATTGGTAAAAGAATGAACAACTGCACAAATTAAAAAAAAAAAAAAATGAGACATTTGAGTTCACATTAGTTATATCAGATATTTTGAGTGATTCCAAAGGGAGATGAGTGAGCAAGTTACAAAGCTGACACTCAAAGTCAGATTCTCATTTTCAATAGCATATCCTAGACAAAAGATTCCAGTTATGTCTCTGTAAGATGTGCTAAAGTACAAAACAATTTCAAGTTTGAAAGCATTGTTAGTCACATTGTTCCACAAAGACATCTCCTTCTTCAATTAAGCCACTCCAGTCAAAGGCCAAAGAAGCTTAGGATAATAGCAATCTAAGCAAACCCAGTCCTGAAAATTCTCCCTTCCCTAGACAGCCAATCTAGCGATGAGAGATTTAACTTGGACATACATGTAACACAAACAAATCTTTAGCTTTCATTGGTAGTGACAGAGGGGAAGCAGAGAGGAGGAGGAGAAGTTTCCAACAGCAGATTGGGCATCAGCTGGTGGTGGGAGAAGCTTGTGCTTCCCCTTGTCTTCTGGCAGAGGGGGTACCTTGGGCAGTGGTGATGGGATTGTTGCCACACAGCTCTTGCCACTGGGTGCCTGTATCCCAAATGGGAAGAGGGAACATGTTTATCCTTGTTGCTCATGAATTGTCCTTAATGACCTGTGGAGAAGACCTGAGTTTGTCTGGTCTGCTAGGACAGTTAGGGAAATTGACTTCACATGTTGATTACAAGTATGTCATAGAAAAGATTGTCAATGGTCTTCATTTTTTAAGGTCTAAAATGTGGAAAACCTAATTTCTCTCTGGAGATTCAATTCATTATTTTTTTCTTCAGTCTTTGATATTGAAATGTTACCTATACTATTTTTTAATATGATAAACTTTTGTCCACAGATAAGACACGGTAAGCAAGAAGTTCTTGGCTTTTGTATTACTCTGTAACTACTTCTCTGTAACTACTTAACCTCTCTCAGAGGTATCTAACATCTGTCAGAGGTAATTTTTATCCTTATCTCATAGGTGTTTCTGAAGACAATAGGCTGTTAGTTCTGCAATGTACTAATTACATAAAATAGGCATGGATTCTCAGAATCTCCTCCTGGGGCCAATATACTTTCAGACTTATATAAGGGATGGTTTCCATTGACTTTTTTTTTTTTTTTTTTTTTTTTTTTTCCTGGAAAGGAAATATGTGGACCCAATACCATGGGTCCATGATTGAGATGGACAACAGATATAGAAGAGTATCTGCTGATTATACTACTTATCTTCCCTTCTCATAAATGTATTGTTCCACCATTAAAAAAATCAAAAGTATTACAAAAATAAGAATAGATTTTATTTAAATCATCCTAACAACGACAACTTTTTCCTTATGAGTATTAACTAGAATGTCTTCTAAACTTATATCACTCAAAAGACTTACCTACAATTTAAGTACAAACATTTCACTCTGACTCACCATCAGGCAATAGCATGTTACAGTGTCAAGATAATGTATTCCAATTAAATTGCCTATTAATGCCAGCAATTAGTGATTTAGGTCACTGCTGTAGGATAACTTTTTTTTTTTTTTTTTTTCATAAAACTATGAAACATACAGATTTATGGATAGAACAACCACAGGTTAAATGGGTCTGATGTTGGTTAATAAAATCTGAAAATAATTAGAAAAACATTCCCTATGCCAGATTTCTTTTGGCACTAACATGCAGGAAAAATTATGCTGTGCAGTTTGTGCCAAACTGGATAGCTTTGTATGCTAATTCCAAAACGAGGTATGGAGTTTATGACAACCATCTGCTGAGATCTCTTCCCCATCCTACCCAAATGAAATTAAAATATGGATCAAAACAGTTTATTTGTAGAAACTAAAAAAATTAATAGAAGCCTTCTTACCTACAATTGCTTATTGCAATGTCTGCATTCTTCTTGCAGCGAAGATGATGAAAGTCTAAAGAATAAGCCCAATAAGGAGAAGCTAAAGGAGCTGGGGTTATTTAGCCTGGAGAAAAGAAGGCTCAGGTGAGACCTTATCACAGTCTATCACTATCTTAAATGAGGCTATTGTAAGGTGGGGATTGGTCTCTTATCCCAAGCACCAAGTGATTGGCCTTAAGTTGTTCCAGGGGAGGTTTAGGTTGGAAAAAATTTATTAGGAAAAATTTCTTCACTGAAAGGGTTGTGAAGTATTGGAAGAGGCTGCCCAAGGAAGTAGTTCAGTTACCAGCCCTGAAAGTCTTCAAAAAAGTGTAGATGTAGAGCTTAGTGACATGGTTTAAAGATGGACTTGGCAGTGCTAGGTTAAAGGTTGGACTAGATGATCTTAGATGTCTTTTCCAACCTAAATGATTCTGTGATTCTATGATTCTCTTTTTAAAATTTAGATAATAAAACAAGAATTTTCTACATCTCAAATCCACCTTTTTATTATTAATTACAGAATGGCTGAGGTTGGAAGGGACCTCTGAAGATCACCTAGTTCAACCCCCCTGCCAAGAAGAATCACCCAAGAGCACATTGCACAGGATGGCATCCAGGTTGGTTTCTGAATATCTCCAGAGAAGGAGACTCCACAACCCCTCTGGGTAACATGTTCCAGTGCTCTGTCACCCTCACAGTAAAGAAATGCTCCCTCACATTCCTGAATACTGAAATCCATAAACACAAAAATTAATATTAAGGCAGAGTTGGCTCTAAAGTTGTAACAACACTCCTGAAGTTTTCCTGCTCCCATTTGTCTGATCTTGAAGGAAATAGAAGTTTACTATATTTTTTTCCAAAGTTCACTGAGCATAGACTGTTGTGTTGGCAACTGTTCACACCAATGCAGACTTAAAATGTATGAACTCTTCAACCTGATTCCTGAAAACTAAGTCTACCTTCATTTCAGTGCCTTGAGTGCTTATGCTGTTTATTATATAACATTATTATATCAGCACATGCCCAGGAGCTTCATGAAATGTACCCATCAGCGTCACTTTCTTTAAACTGCTAAAAGAGCAAGAGAAAAAAACAGACCTGACATGACAGCAGCTTTTCCTCTCAAAGTCTGAGGTTGACTTTGTTCAAAAACCACGCTGG
This sequence comes from Oxyura jamaicensis, assembly GCF_011077185.1. Classification (NCBI taxonomy): domain Eukaryota; kingdom Metazoa; phylum Chordata; class Aves; order Anseriformes; family Anatidae; genus Oxyura; species Oxyura jamaicensis. The sequence continues at coordinate 91,872,026 of NC_048895.1, read as the reverse complement.
ATTTCAAAACCACATTTTGTCATTTCTCAGGATTGTATACTATTCAGCAACCCATACATTAGGGATAAGTGGAAGAACAGTATGGAGAAAACAAGACACACTTTTTTCTGTTGCAGTAATGCAAACTGCAGATGAGATTTTAATATTGCCTAAGATGAGGACTACTGTCTACACATTTTAAAGTAGTGATGATAACTGAAATTTAATTATTCTCTTTACCACATAAAATTTATTAAAATTCATTTGAAAAGTGAATTCCTGTACTCCAGCATTTTTTTAAAATAGATTTTTATTTAACAAGCTCAAAATCGAATGAACACCCTACCTACACTCATGGTCTTTTTAGAGTTTCCTTTCTCTTCATTCAGGAAATATTTCCAGTTTCCCTAAGCTGAAATCTGGCAAATAGAATAATGAAGTAGCTATGTGTATTTTTAGACTGCTATAAAATACTCACAGCAAATGTATAAAATACTACAAGCAACTGAGGGTGAAGTTTTCCAAATACGACAGACTTACAGGACACAAGTATGAATTAATATTAGTCATACTAAATTGAAACCAGTGAAGTTAGATTTACTTCAGTTTTCTCTAAATAGTTACCAACTATGGATATGCTCAATGATTTAATGTTTATTTAAAATTACCTGAGAGTAAACGGTTGAGAACAGTTTACTGTTCTCAGTTTACTGTTCTTTACTAAGAACTACATACCATTACAGTTCATTATTAATAATTACTTGATTCAGCTCTCCCCAAGGGATTTCAGAGCTGCTGTTAAAATAGTCATGTTTTGACAACACTGTAAATAAAAAAGTGTGGGGTGAAATCTGTATGTCCTCAAAAGTTCCAAATGGTAAATGTAAGAATTTTACAGGAGTCTGCAATTGTAAGAAATATTAATATACATTCAATAAAGTAAAATATTTAATCATACAAGTAAAAATAGGCTGAGAATGCATTCTAGAAAATCTGTGGACAAAAGTTCTATATTGAATAACTAGCAGTTTTATTTAACTTCTACACGCATTTTTGTTAAAATTGAAATATATATGAAAAGTATTAGCCTATACTTCTATACTTTTCCTTAATTTCATGCAATAGCCTGAAAACTGATGCTTTATTTTAATTTTATTTTGTCCACAGACAGAAGAAATGTCTTTTTCATCAAGAACTGTTCTGAGCCACTGTACAGAATTAATAGAGCTCAAGGTACGTTGTGCACTGAAAAACACTGTTTTCAGAACCATTGTTTCATCTGGTACAAATGTTAGAAAATATACAGTGAGTGAGAAAGGAAAAGTGCTGGATAGACAGGTTAGTAAGACTGGGCAAGTCAGCCATGTGAACTTTTGTTCTAGGTGGTTTCAGTATCCAGCCAGAGATTCCCAGAACTTGACTTAATGTAATGCAGCAATCAGAACTGCAATCAAAGTCAATGAGACACTTGCTACAACGAACAGAGTTTTCTCAAAACACTTAACAATGAATTCTCTGGTCAATGAGATTACAAATACCTCAGATTAAGTGCTCCACAGGAGTGAAAACCTTGACTTTAATATCCCAAACAAGTCAATGTGGAGTGACAGTTGAAAAGCCAGACAGGCTTTGGGAATTATCAAAAAGGGTACTGAGAACAAGGGATTTCATTGTACTTCTAAGTAAAATCCTGTATACTAAGTGAAATTCTGGTCTGCATATCTTAAAATGGATGTAAATGGAGTTATGTGGAAGATATATTACTCTTGATGGTGGAGGATGTAATGGAGAGGTGTTGCTGGTACATTCTGCTCCTGTGCTTGACATAAGTCTTACTCAGGTTTATAAAGCATTTTAGGCCTTGAAGTGATTCTTCCTTGAATTGAACGGATTAAGTTAGGATTACATCACAGCTAGGATTAAATCACAATGCACTGTACTCTGTCAATCAGAACACAGACTGTGGGCCCAACAAAATGCAAAAAGTTGGTAAACACTCTATGTTTGAGAGAACACTCTCAAAATTCAAGATACTTATTTAGATACAGAACAAAATATCTGTAATTTTTATACATTATGATGAGATTTCTGAAACAGTAGTCATATATATTGGAAAAGGATGTTTGTGTCTGAGAACATTGTATGAATTCTTGCTATTAGATGATATTGTTCATAGTGTAACTGATCACTCTAATTTTTGCGTGTATAATTTTTTTCATCAGCTGTGATCTTAATTTCTCTGCACCCATAATTACTCATGAAGGTTTGTCTTTTATTTATATGCTATATTGCAAACTTCAACTAACACCCACTGGAATGAATTTGACCCTCGTCAAGCAACTCCTCTACTATCCTGATCCAGTGAGCCTCCTACAACAGGCACAGAGAACAGGACCAAATATTCTTATCATAGTGCATCATGATAGTGAAGTAATTCATCAAGTATTGGAAAGAGTCAAGAAGGATGGAGAGCACTGATGGTTATTGCTTGGATGGTCTCCTATGGCAACTGGAGTATGGAACATATATTTTTTTCTACCTCTACTATGCCAGATTGAGAACTTTAAAGAATAAAAGAAAATAAAATTGCCAGGACTCCTGCATGGCTGAACAAGTAGCTTCTGGCCAAACTCAGATACAAAAAAGCTATCATACAGAGGGCAGAATGACAAATGGTAGCCTGGGAGGAACATAGAGACTCTGTCTGAGCATCCAGGAGTGGATTTAGGAAAGCCAAATCCAAATGGAATGGAATCTGGATTGGGGTTTCAAAGACAAGAACAAGTACACAAGAAAACAAAAGGAAGACTAGGGAAAACAGGAGTCCAGCGCTGTATGAGACTGGGGACCTAGTTACACAGGACAGAGAAAAGGCTGAGGTACTGAATGCCTTCTTTTCCTCAGTCTTTACCAGCAAGACTGTCATTCAGTAATCCCAAGTCACAGAGACCCGGCTGAAAGACTGGAGCAAGGAGGAAGCAAGGATTCTCTTCCCTTGGTGGAAGAGAATCAGGTTAGGGAATACTTAAGTTATCTGGATATATCTAAAAAGGACTAGAAGACACAGGGAAAAACAGGCCACACAGGAAGGTGATGAAGCAGCTAATAGTGAAAACTACTTCCAGGCACATGAAAGACAAGAATGTCATCAGGTGTAGTCAGCATGGGTTCACCACGGTGGAGTCATGCTTAGTCAACTTGGTAAACATGATAGATGAGGGAAGATCAGTGGATATAGTCTTCCTGGACTTCAGGACCACCTCTGACACTGTCCTCTATAAGACTGTCATAGACAAGTTGTCTGGATGGGCAGAATGATGTGGGTTGAAAACTGACTGAATGGCTGGGTCCAGAGGGATCAGTAGTGCAAAGTCTAGTTGGAGGCCAGTAACTATCAGTTTACCCCAGGGGTTAATACTGGGTTCAGTCTTGTTCAGTCCTCACCTTCATCTGGCTGATGGGGCAGCAAAGTTGCTGAGGTATCCTCAGCAAGTTTGTAGATGATACAAAACTGAGAGGAGTGGCTGATATGCCATCCAGATGTGTGATGACAGGGTCATTCTATCATCCAAAGGGACCACAACAGGCTGGAGAAATGAACAGACATAACCTCACAAAGTTGAACAAAGAGAAGTGAAAAGTCATGCACTTGGGGAGGAGGAAGCCGAGGCACCAGTATATGCTGGTAGCCACCCATCTGGAAAGCAACTTGGGAGGAAAGGACCTAGGGGTCCTGGTGGACACCAGGTTGAACATGAGCCAGCAACTTGCCCTTGCAGCAAAGAAGGACAACAGCGTACTTTTGCGGTGAAGTTACACCTGAAATACTGTGTACAGTACTGAAACAGGAAGATCCTTCTGAACAGCATGAAGCACTTCTTTACTGTAAGTGTGACCAAGTACTGGCACAGGTTGCCTATAGAGGTTGTGAAGTCTCTCTTCCTGGAGATATTCAGAAGCCATCTGGACATGGTACTGGACAACCTGCTCTTGGTTGAGAGCAGGTTGCTTGTGCAGAGGGTTAGACCAGATGACTTTCAGAGGTTCCTTCAAACCTCAACCATTCTATGATTTTGTGTTTCTGTTTGCCATCTAGGTCTGAATGTAGAAACTTTATTTACTTCAAGTGCATAAATCAACAACTGATTTCACATCTGTTCATGTTCACTGCAGTATCATAGTGATGCTCATAATTGTCCAAAATATGCAAAGTCTCCTAAAATCAGAATAAATCAGTACAGCAGGCCATACTCTGGACAGTCATATAGTTTCCTTCTACATGTGTTTTTTCTTTTTATTAACCAGTTAAAAGAATACTTTTTATTTATTTATTTTTTGAAATACAAGTATGTTAATGTAATTCAGAAATCTTAAAGATAGTAGGGAGGATGTTAACATAAAGTCTTTTGTATACCTTCCACAGTAATAAGTCCCTAAGTATTGCTTGTTATTTGTGGTTTTCACCTAATGCATCTGATACTTTTACAATCCATAATCCTTAATAAAAGTGTGGTGATTTTCAAGGAACTGAAATATTTAGGTAAATCTCAAGAGCTGGGAAACCTCGAGAATAAACATGAATGAAAATATTTCTTCTATGCATGGAGAGAGTGACAAGAGTGTGGTTCAGCTCTTTTCAAGTTATATGACAATGCTGAAGGAGTACTCTGGAGAATTATTAATTTTTTTTAATATTGCCTTACTCACTACATCCCAAGTGGATGTGACAGAAAAGTCACAGCATAAGAGACAGAAAATGAAAACTTCATTGTGACAGAGAAATTTTTCACTTGGGAAACATTTTCAAGCTTTTTCATTCCCAGCTGGCTGAAGAGAATTATAAGTTATCAGAAGCTTCTTATGATACCATCTATTGTTAATGTTTTTAATATCTCCTGCAGTAAAAACTGTGAAAGCAATCAAGCCAATGGCATTTTCTTTCCTCTTTCACCACTGCTTTTATATGATTAAAACATAAATAGAGATACCTATGCCACCCAGAAAAGATAAAAATAGTTGTTTTTTTTTTTTTTTTTTTTTTTTTTTTTTTTTTTTTTTTTTTTTTTTGTGAGCCTGTTTACTTCCTGATAGTTTGGTTATCTTCCCCTCCTCCCATTATGCCCCTTTGCTGCATGTTCTTTCAACATTTAGGATTGATATTCTTCTGTGTTAGTGTGGGTCTTAACTCTTGTATATGGTACTCCTCATGCTGATTTGACTCTCCTTGGTTATACTGGTCACCTTGGTTAGACTGTCATAAAAGAAAATGCTAAAAATTATTCATTCAAAAAGTGGAATGCTTAGAATTACTGAAGGTTGCAGATTTCCCCCTTAAATCTGTCAGAGTTCAGTTCTGTCAGCCAAGATTATCTGGTATCCATTAAAGCCAAGTGACAATGAAAACAGTCACTGGCTTATGTGCTCCTTCCTGGGACTATTTGGAAACCTGCTTTTTGTTTTACTTTGAGACCAAGTCAAGCTAGTTAGTAAAGGTAATTGTAGTCACACAAGCCTTTAGAGGGTGGTTTTTTGTTTTGTTTTGTTTTCTTGTTTCTTTCCTTTTTGGCAAGAAATTCCAGGAAAGTTCAGGCAAATCAATTAAGTTGTCATGCCAAGGCACAAAAAATATCAGGGTGCTCCTGGTTTAAAAGAAAGCCATAGAGGAACTCCATTCTATAGCTTATTCACCTCTCCTTCCCCAACTGTTCCTGTATAGTCAAGATTTGACATTCTTGGATGAAAACAATTGTAACATTATAATTAGTAGACTCTGCTATGCAACACAACAGGCTATATACTGTAATCACAAATATAATCTAAGCATATAAATGAAGTCTCTTAGGTTCTCATTTTTTTTCCATGTGTGTTCCCTGACCACTCAACAAATTCTATCATCTTGTTTCATTTATGTGAAGTGAAGTATCAGGGTCACACGTTACTAGTAGACATCTCAGTTGCATGTTTACTCACAGATCACAGGCATGGTGAGCATCTGAGACATCCTCTGTCAAGAAACTGAAGCATGCCTTGAAGCAAACAGCATAATGATTATGGACCAAATATTTTCTAAATGTGACAGAGACCACACTTTTTAGACACGTTCTATACCTAATTATGTATCCAAAGATACCAAAAATCTGGCCTCATAGCTCATGTTACTCTGCAAACATCTTTTGAAATCAAGAAAAAATGGTAGGTTTTACCAACTGAAGAACTAACATTATAGCTGCATCACATTTGAATGAAATATTCAGCTTGAAAAAAAAAAACACCTTTGTTACCTTTGTTTGCAGATAATACTTTGCTGAAAACTCCTGCTTAAATTACTGATGTCTGTGGTCCAATTGACTTTTAAGCCTGTATTTGCTAGAATAGAAACCCAAATTTGACCATTCTTTTTCTAAGAACATTACACATAAGACAAAACTTTGGAAAATGATTTAAGCAACAACATGAAAATGCTCTTTTATTAATGTGGTCTGTACTAGTACACTTCACTTAATCAGAACACAGATAATTAGGAAATCTGGTTAATTGGGACATTTCCTAGGGAGCTGAATTAAACCAAATGAGTTTTGACTGGCAAGGGACAATGGTTAATTGGGATGATAATTCCACTTAATTGGTACGCCTGCAGGCGGTTAAGTGGCCTGTGAGGCTCATAGACTAATAACAGCCTTTCTTTCCTCAACAGACCTGTGTGGGTCCAAAACCAGTAAAAAATAATGGTTTCAATGCCACTGTGTACGCATTAAGCTCAAAAGTTCACTCTCTTCAACAGGTCATCGTCATAAGACTTTCAAGAAACTTGTTAGTGCTATTTTTTTTCCAAATTTATTTAATTTCATGGTAAGGAAATAAATTACTATTATTATTATTATTTTTTTTTTTTTTTTCCTAGTGGTGATATATTTTATTGTGGAAGTTTTTCTTCAGATTCTAATGTTGTAAGTAAAAAGAAAAAACAAAACAAAACAAAAAAAAAATGAAAAACTATGAGTTAATTCTAGTACAAAATTGCATTTGCCATTAATAGTCATCTTGCCTTGAGATAACAAAAAGCAATATTCATTCATACGCAGAACTAATCAAACATTTTTTATTTTATTTTTTTCCTTCTAGCAGAAGAAGCATGAGACTTGGTTTCTTTTGCTCCCTACAAAGTTCTGCTAAAGTAAATGCAGCATTGATGACTTCCATCTCAAACTTCTGCACAGAAGCCCTAAGGTAACATTTCCACATCCTTGCATCTCCCATTTGCCACCCTTCCCAGATACATTGGTGCATTCCTTCAGATCCCTTCCAACTCACATCTTCCTCAGCTCACTTCTGTACTGCAAGCATGCTTTGGATATTTGACTTTTAAGAAAATAAAAGATTTTTAATGCAACTTGATGGTGTTTAGGAAAGCTAGAATACAAAAATATTGTTTGGAATTAAAAATATAAAATCTAATTTCAATTACTTTTTCTTTGTAAGGATACTGTTTTGGGGGTCTTCTTTGACCAATAAACTAGTTTTCACAGAGTTTGTAGGCAATATCTTTGATGTCTGTACTCCTCCAGTTTGTTTTTCTTTTCAAACTTTCTGACACACAGATTCCTCAGCTGCACTAGCTGAGCTTTTCTTTAAGGAGCCAGGCAAGAAATAAATTTCTTGCTACTTTTTTTTTTTTTTTAATATTTTTTACTATGTAATAGAAGAAAACTTAAAAAAAAAAATGGTACGTTAACAAGTTTGTACATAGTCTGTATTTTCTTGCAGCATGTGATCTAACAATGGGAAGTCAAAAGAGAAACTGATAAATGAATCAATGAGAAAACTAATATACTGCAATGTGTATTCATCACACTAAAAAAAATAAATTATATTTATTAAGAGTAAACTTTCAATATTTAATCGAGGTTATAATTTAGTTAAGAAGATAATCTTTATAATTGTGTGATTCAATAATACCCTGTTTCTGATACACAACTTAAAAATATCTACAACTGTAAACATCGCTTTACATGAAGAAAAATAATATTTTCACATTATTCACTTATTTGGGATATTTGTATACTTTGGACAGTTATGTATTGAAAAATAAATAACAAAATGTAGTAATTACATTAATGAAAAACATTCTGATTTGTCAGTTTTTTAGGCCTGTGTACAATGATGCAGTCTTAAAAGTTTAGAATAATATTTTGTTGCAAGATACAAACAAGTTTGACTTGCAAAGAGTCATTGTGTATCGACCAGCCATTTTCGTGAAGATTTTTCCTCCTTCTCTTGGCTTAAGAGTCATCCTACAATTCTTTGGTAAGTGTCATCCTACAATTTGAGGGCTAGTGTGCCACTGTCTATGCCAGTTCAAGATTTAAGTCTTTTAAAAAAGGAACTGTACAGACAATACAGGAATAAAAACAAATAATAATAAAAAAGAAACAACAACAAAAAAAAATGGTGGGGGGAAGGGATTATAGTCCTTTCCTATAAAGTACTCGTTTCTTCCCATGGACCTCTTCAGAAAGGGAGGAGGTAGGAGCCTGTCCCTAACTCTAGTCACATGAACTTAATGAACATGAAATACCATTAACAGCACTTTGGGAAATCTCCTGAGGATATAATCTTCAAATCATACTTTTCAACAGGAAGAGAAACTGTTCAGTTGTTCATTAATTTATATTTATGGCCCTAGAATATATAAACTGGCAGTTTTACAGGAATATATACCTAAGCAAATCCTATTAAAGTAATAAGGCAAAAAGTGTGCTTTTTATTAATATCAGTGCTTCATGGCAATCCAGGCTCCATCTTGTCTAACTTAACCTTGAAGAAAATAAATTGCTTCTCTTATTATAATTCAACTAGTAATGCTCCATGAAAAGTTAGCCCTAAATATATATAACACTTTGTGGGGGATCTTGTCTTGATCTGTAGATCTGTTATTCATAATGTTGACTGCTTCTCTGAGTGTAATGTTCATAGCATGAAGAATATGTTTTTCTACTATCATAATAGATCCCTGACTTTTGGGATGTTTAACAATGTTATGACAGCTTCCCATGGGCACATTTATCTCTCTGTGTTCCAAAAATACTATGAGAACCTAGTTTGAGACACACTTTTAAAATACTCTCTTTTTCTTCAAAAAAGCAAAAGACTTCTATGCAGGGCCAGGTTTAGAATAAATATACATGAAAACACAACAGAGAAAATCAATGAATTTCTGATAAGACCTTGTAGTCAAATTGTCATTCCCAGGATGTGAAAGAGTTCAAAATGAAAACTAAGAGATTTAAAAGGAGAATCCTTATAAACCAATCCTTATAAACCCCAAGTTCTTCAGTGGCCTCACAAGACAGGTCCATCCCTTGTTCTCCCAATCAAATTAATCTGCACCTTTATTTATTTATTTTATTTTATTTTATTTTATTTTATTTTATTTTATTTTATTTTATTTTATTTTATTTTTCTTTCTTTTTTTTTTCTTTCTTTTTTTTTCTGACAGGTACTCATATTCATTTTCTGATTTCCTACATCAGTGTAATGCTGCAGGCTTATTTTTTAAAAAGAATCTACGGCAACTATATCCTGCTGTTTTCCTTTCCTCTGGCAGATATGAGCAAAGACTGCTTTGCCTTTCATCCTTTGTAGAGTCATTCCAATATTCTTTGACATTAAAAGCTTTTCTCTTCCACCTTCATTTTAAACTTTCATGCCCATGATCTCCCCTGTCTGCAGTTGCCTAGAAAAGTCAAAAGCAATTTGTAATGTTAAAAGTTGCTTATTTGTCATTATTCTGAAAAGATGCAAGAAAAGGTGAGCAGCCAATACCCACCTTCCATATGACTCATTAAAACTTCTGAGCTACTTGTCATTCCATTATATATCCTTTAATGTTTAGAACTGCAAGCACATAACTTAGTAAAAAAAATATTTTGTTTCCATTTACCTTTGTCAAAAATTCCTGCTCCTTGAGTTCAATTTGGAACAAGCAATAATCAGAGGATGCTGTACTCTGGACCCAAGTACTGAAGAACCTTTTACAAATAAATATCCCAGAGTCATAGAACTCTCAATCATGAAAGCACACCTCTGAAAACAAATACACAGGCTCTGCTCCTCATTAAAAGGATTGCACGTATAGCTTCTGTGTCATCGGGTAAAATACAGAAACAATCTTGTGAAGATGTACTCTAAGTTGGGAATTTTTCCCATAGAAATGTGCCCTTTTTACAAGGATACAGCATCAGCACCTTTGGGGTTATGTTTCTTTTGCCATCTCCAGTCTTGCATCCAACATTATAATGTGGACAAGCTTGAACAGGACAGAAGAGCAATAGCGTAAATTTCAGTCTTCCCTGCAGGATGGGGGCTATAATGGGGCACTAAAACCTGATAGCACTGAGATACCCCAAATCTACCTTTTAACTTGTAAATGTTCCAATAGTTTGGAAGAAATAAATGATCTAATTTTTCTCAATAGCTAAATCTGCAAAAATTCTTGAACACCATTTCCTAAAGTACTTATACAACTGCTTACATATCAGATTCACAATTAGTATTTCCTGGAACAAATTTTGGCCCTGAACATTTACTTGATGATTGTTTTCTTAAATTATGATTCTGTCCAAGTTGAGATAATTACAATGATGATATTTAAGTACATAATTGTATGTACTTAATCTTATAGATGTACACTCAGATTATCAACAGAAGTACTCTGGAGTGGATAGTTGATCATGAGCTAACTCAGAGTAGTTAATGCATTTGTAACGGCTAAGTCTACGCAGTTTTTCTCCTGGAGTCAAGCCAAGACAAGCTCATGGGACTTTGTATTTTGCAGGAGCCTTTGTATTTGGGTGTGTAAGTGCATGCAGTTCTTTATATAAATGTGTGCTCACAAGGCTAGCACCGTTCCTCAAGAACAAAATGTTTTCAGCATATTTTTTTTTTGTATGTTTGTTTGTGTTTGTATTCTTGGACAGCTATTAGCAGTCCCTCACCCAAAACTATTAATATTGTTTAAAATGTTAATTTTTGGAAGGTTAACGCATTGTGAGATAAGTTATTAAAAAAAATAGGTAAAAGCATTGTGGTGGATAAAATTCAACTTTATTTTCTAACTTCAACAAACTATAAAGTATTTGTATACATGACTAAATTTGGTCCCATTGAAAGCTTTATTCAATACTAAACTCCCATCTCGCTTCTCATGAAATGCTCTGACTTCACTAAAAAATTTTCTTCAGAGTAAAACTGATCTGATTCCACTTAATAGTGAAGTCTATGGAAAAAAAATGCAATTTAAGAGCTTTTTCTCCCAGTCATCTCAAATCTTCTATTGTGTATTAGATCTTTCCTGACAGCTGTGCTTATTCATGACTTGTTGCTTTTCCTGCTGCCCTAACCCTCCCCCAATATGCGCAACCTTGCTCACGAAATATGATAATATGACAAGGACTCTGCTTTTTTATTATTTATTTATTTTAATTCAGAAATTTTACACTGAGGGCCAAGTATTTCTCAGCGAACATACATCAAAAGGTGGTGTCATGCTGCCTTTCTCACAACTTCTTTGTAGTATTGTGACATTTCTAGTAGTATTTTTGATAACAATGAGCAAAAATTCAAATGGGAAATTGGACCATATTTGTTCTGTCAATCTCAATGAAATTAAACCTATTAATATCCAATTTAAAATGTATGTGCTGTAATAATTCATCTACATTTCCATTTGAAATAAGGAACATGCAGTGATTAATATATGAACTGGGTATGGGTGGGATGTTAACTTTCCCTACAAAGGCCCATACAGTGCTGTGCTCTGCACTTATTCTGTTACTGTCTAGCTGTCCTGCTTGCACTAATCTGATGTTTTCAGAATGCCATTTGCTTAAAAAATAAAATAATCCCTGGCATCTCTCTTGAATGATAATAACTAATTTAGCACTATTTACTTTCAGTATTTATAATATCTGTCAATACTGTCGTTTAATTATTGTCATGTGCATTATTTTGCATTTATCAATACTCATTTTTTTTCTGTCATTTTTATTTCTAGTCATTCAGTATAACAAGATCTTTCATCATTTTTTTGCAATAACCTTTAGATTTTATTGTGCTGAATAACTTTCAATGAAACTTTATTCTTTTTTTTTTTTTTTTTTTTTTTTTACATTCCCTCAGAGGGAAAAACAAAGAAGCCCTAGTATTCCTAGTATTCTTTCTCTTATAATCAATTACAGAACTATTAAACGATGAGGTGATCTCTCTTGCCTTCTGACAACTCTTGCTGTGACTGATGAGAGTTTGTATATCCATCTGTGAAGGTCCGTAAACAAAAAGGTGTCTCATTTGCTCTGTGTACTGGGTCTGGCTGGGATGTTAACTTTCCCTGCAGCAGCCCATACAGTGCTGCGCTCTGCACTTGTAGCTAGAACAGCAGTGGTATCACACCGGTGTTGTGTCTGCTGCTGAGAAGTGCTGGCACAGCATCAGGACTCTCTTTAACCCTCCTAGGGGGTGGGCAAAAAAGGTGAGAAAGAAACATCAGCAGGGCAGCTGACCTAAACCAACCAAAGGGATTTTCCATACCATATGATGTCACACTCAGCAATAAAAGGTGGAAAAAGGAAGAAGAGGGGAGGGGTGGGCTCTTGTTGCAAAAACGTCTGTCCTCCTCCCGAACACCGGCTACGTGCGTTGAGGCCCTGCTTCCAGGACGTGGTCAAGCAAATCACTCATTTGTGGGAAGTAGAGAATAATTTCTTTCCTCTGCACTTTCACATAGCCTTTACTTGTTTTGTTTTGTTATTCCCTTTCCCCCTCCCTTTTCCCCCTTCCCTTTTTTCCCTTTAGTTGAATTGTTTAATTAATAATAATATTTCCTTAATATTTATTTTTCCTCTTTAATTAAATTATCCTTATCTCAGCCTGTGACTTGTTCTTTCCTTTACTTCTTCCCCTCCTCATCTGAGGAGGGGGAGTGAGAGAGCGGTTGTGGTGTTCAGCTGCCTAGCATGGTAAAACCACCACAATATATTAATGGCAATGTGTAATTTTTATATGGAGTTTACCAGTTGTCACAAACAGTCTCCTATGAAATACTTCCATCATGCTGAAAACGGAAATATAAAAAGGATATAAACAGTTATCGTTTTCTCATATACTCAAGAATTCATTTCTTCATAACTAAATGAATTTAAAAACTTCATGCTACACTTGATTTAAAAGCTAATTCTCTTTCAAATTTAAATAAAACTTAAAGCATATATATTTTTCATAACTGTTGCAAGCACAGATAGTCTCTTGGCCTCCCTGGTAACCAATGGCAGAATGTAAGGGAAAGGCACAAAGCTGCATCAGGGAAGTTCAAACTGGATATTAGAAAGAATTTCTTTATCATGAGGGTGGATAAACACTGGAACAGGCTTCCCAGAGAGGTGGTTGATGCCCCATGCCCATCAGTGCTCAAGAGGCATTTGGATAATCTCCTCATGAATATGCAATACTATACATCAGGTTAGCCCTGAAGTGGTCAGGCAGTTGGACTAGATGATTGCTTGTATCAAGAACAGTGTAGCCTGCAGGACCAGGGAGGTGATCGTTCCCTTGGATTCTGCTCTGGTGAGGCTGCCCCTCGAGTACTGTGTTTTCGTCCCCTCACTACATACAAGAAGGACATCAAGGCCCTGGAGCATGACCAGAGAATGGCTACAAGGCTGGTGAGGAGTCTGGAACACAAGTCCTAGGTGGAGCAGCTGAGGCAACTGGGGTTATTTAGTCTGGAGAAGAGGAGGCTCAGGGGAGACCTTATTGCTCTCTACAACTACCTGAAAGGAAGGTGTGGGGAGCTGGGGGTCAGCCTCTTCTCGCAGATAACTAGTGATAGGACTAGAGGGAATGGCCTCAAGCTGAGCCAGGGGAGGTTCAAGTTAGAAATGAGGAGACATTTCTTCTCAGAAAGAGAAGTAGTCAGACACTGGAATGGGTTCCACAGGGAGATGGTGGAGTCACTGTCCCTGAGGGTGTTTAAGGAAAGGTTAGATGTGGTGCTTAGGGACATGGCTTAGTGGGTGATACTGGTGGTAGGACCAGATGATCTTGGAGGTCTTTTCCAACCTTAATGATTCTGTGATCTTTGAGGGTCCCTTCTAACTGAGTATTATACTCTATAATGTTCTATTCTGCTATGGCCCCTGGACAGAGTAATTTACATAAAAGCAGCCTGGAGTTTGGAAGAAAATGAAATCCATTCAGATTTTGTTTGACTTTTTTAATTGTAAGAATTTGATTCAGATAACTGTTTAGTTTGACATGTGAAACATGATAAATTATTTTTAAGTGATATTGTAATATATGATTGCACAATGAACCAAAATAGGCTTTTGCATTCCAACAAAAAACATGATTTTTGACCATGCAAAAAGCTGAGCTCTGAGTGAAGACTGATTAATCAAATTAAAGTGGAGATTTCTTAAACATACTGCAACATATTCACACTGAGAGACAGATGGACAGGGCAAAACTACATTTTCATGTAGGTGTGCAATAGCATATCTGGGACTCATACTGTTTTATGATATGAATCACTGTACCACATTGAAAATGCCATATTCAAGCAGATTTCAGGATTCCCATTACACAAAATAATTTCAGAGCTTTACATCACCTCTGTTTTTAACTGTACCTGCTTGGACTTTTGCATCCAAGCTCCTACCCTGGATGCAATTTGTTTTATAGGCTGACATAAATCTATTAAGTGTTTTTCAGAGAAAGGTACTCAGAAAAGTGTAGACTAGCCAATACCCAAGGCACAATCTGTCTTTCTTATGTGTTTATAGACAGAAATCTCAATTAAAATCAGAGCAAAATCTTAGTTCATTTTAGCATTGGTTCCTTGCACTGATTTTCAACTGATCACTTTAAGGATAATGACTGGGCAGAGATTATACCTGACTATCATGTTACTTAGTACCACGTTACATATATAATTGCCCTTTTTTAAAATTGAGAGGATTTTTTTAGTCTTTCTGATATAATAGTTCTTATTTCCTGAACCTGCTATATCTACTGTTATTCTGCACCCTTTGATCACTTTTCCCCATCCATTTTAACTTGGTGGCCCATGTGTGAATGACACCTAAGGAAATCCTACATATTAGGGTTTTATGACTAGGTTAAATAAACTCAGAAATATTGTCTTTAGAACAAAGCACTATTTATTCACTTCCGCTAAAGTAACAATCATGTAAAGCAAGTAAGTAAACAATGACAAACTATTCATTGTCACTCTATGAGTGTATATATATATATATATATTTTTTTTTCCCTGCAAAGTTTTCTATGACCTTTTAAAACCCTTACTAGCTGGACAAAATTACTCTGTCCACATTTCCCTGCCAATTGTCTCACTGACAGTTCCTGGACAGTGCATGTCCATACATTCAATGCTAATCTAACAGCCTAATTAACAGCCCTGGGTCAACTACTGTTCAAAATTCTTCTTTTGCATTTTAACAAAGTATGTAAGAGTGGAAAAAACAGTCTAAAGGATAATTCCAAAAATAAAGCCTTTTCACTGTTTTTCACTGATACTTACTCTGTGGTAAGTATCCATTATAAGCAGAAATGTAGCCACGTACATTAATGAGAAATAGTCACAGATACTGCCTATCTTGCCAAAGTCTCAGCTTCCAAAAGTTTCTCCCTTCCTCAGTTTTGGCCCTAGAATCTCAGATTTTCCATAGTGCTGTAACTCCCTAGGTCATAAACTGCATACATCACAGAGTTTTCAAATAGATGAGAGAAAACAGCATGTAAGCAGGTAAAGTAGCTGCACCAAAGTCACTTATATATGAAATACGAGATATTTTTCTTAAAGATGCCTTTCACAACTGCTGCAACCATCCTTAGCCTTCCCTTCTAAATGATCTCCCATCTCCATTCACAAGGGATATTCTGCCCCATCACTCCCAATTGACTCCCATTTATAACACCTGGTTCCAGACTGCCTTCTCCTCCAGCTATTTCTGAACAAAACCAACCACCATACTTTAGAGGTGATCAACACAATTTACTGTGGTATGACTCTTCAGAAAGATTATGTTTCACAGAGACTTTTCCTAAAAAGGCTTAGTTACCTATGAGACTAGTCACCAGTGGTTTCTCTTTTTCAGTCACTCTATGGGCAACTCCAGAGTGATTTATCTCCTGTTAAAATCCTTTCCTAGCCTATTTTAGCTGGAGGTATGTAGTGTAAGAAAGTTTTAAGGAGTTATTTACTAAGTGACTAAACCTAGCTGGGAGGCAGCATATAAGATACATCCTTTTTCTCAGTGTTTTACTTGTTAACATAAGCAGGCTGATGACTGGGCATGCACCGTGGGGCACCACCCTCACCCTGGAAGTCTCTTCACCTGGTCTGATTATTGGTCTAATCATAAGGTCTGATTATTGAGACATCTGTACCCCTCTGTAGGTCTCACCCAGAGGAATCTGCTTAGTTAAGAGAGGAATATGTTGAAATGAATTAACCTAATATCAGAAGAAAATCTCCATCTTCAAAACATGGTATAAAAACCAGGACTGACAAACAAAGGTGTTTCATATACCAACTCTGTAAGAAAACTGCTACAGACACCTGTTTACAGAAATTTTCTTATTAGGAAAGATTTTTACCCATGGCAATAACATTGTACAAGTGATATCTTTTTATGGGAATGTCAGGTGTCACTACATTAAATATCTAACACAATTTTATCAGTGAAATTTCTCCTTGAACACGAAATCAGATTTGTTGACAATTTATTTTTATAAAGCCATAAAAACATAAAACTAGAGGTTAAATACCTTTCTCAATTTTTCATTAGTTGCAGTCTTTCCCAATTATTCTATGAATGACTTCAGTCAAGCTGGTCACCATGTAATTACGTGGGTCATTCTGCTAGTGAAAGTTTTTATTTTCAATGGCCACATGTTTAATTGATTCCTTGTATTTCCAAACCAATTAACTTTTTGACTCATTGGTTAATTCCAACTATATCTGTCATATGTCCAGTAGTCCTAAAGAAGTGAGTCCTGCCCATAAAAGTGGTCATCCAGAAGGGTGAGGAAGATACTGTCAATGCCCTTACTAAAGTACAAATGTCAACATAAGGTCAAGCCTCAACCAAAAAAAAACACAATTTGCAGATGCTGTGAATATTTGAAACACATAGAAGTTTCAGTCAGAGAACACATTATGACCCCAAAAAAACTAAATACGAGACATGAAGTCATTAAAAATCAGCCCTCATTAGCTCCACTGCACCTTAAACTAAGACTAGTATATCGTGACCTTTTCTCTAGTCTCCCCCCCCCCCCTTTTCTTTTTTCTTAACAGGTTTTCTTAAAATCAGCATTACTGTGCTGCAAAGTATTGCATCATTCCTGTAAGATGCAAATATATCATCCTACATTTTTCGAGCTACACAACTGGTATTTATGGAAATATTCTGCCATTTCTGTATCATTAACCATAAAGTTAGCATCTCTAGGGACTGAAACTTATATATCTTTTTCAGGGTTGCTTCTATTTCTAATGTTTCTCAAACTCATTCACATTATCATTGCATTGGTGGTCACATATTTCTGTTACTACTATGAATTCAATTAAATGTGAAATTTTTATTTCACCAACTTTAATTGCTATTAATCTTTCTTCTGCAACTTTCTCTAATTTCTATACACAAATTGTTTATAAGTTGTTGCCTATGCTTCATCATTGAGGCTGAACCAAAACCACAATTAACTGAAGTTAATGTTTTTCTCTAGAAGACTACTTTTCCTAGTCAACCAATCATAATTAAACAATTTATATTTTAACTTAATTTTTCTTTTAAAATCTCTTATCCTAGTCATATTTGGTCATATTATTCCTTGCCTTTATGACACTTCAAACCTTTCAAAACATCAGGAATACATCTATGGATGAATGCATCTTTATCCTTCACACAGACAATTTCTGAACAGGTATATAATAGGGCACAGAGTGTGGTGGTTTTACCATGCTAGGCAGCTGAACACCACAACCGCTCTCTCACTCCCCCTCCTCAGATGAGGAGGGGAAGAAGTAAAGGAAAGAACAAGTCACAGGCTGAGATAAGGATAATTTAATTAAAGAGGAAAAATAAATATTAAGGAAATATTATTATTAATTAAACAATTCAACTAAAGGGAAAAAAGGGAAGGGGGAAAAGGGAGGGGGAAAGGGAATAACAAAACAAAACAAGTAAAGGCTATGTGAAAGTGCAGAGGAAAGAAATTATTCTCTACTTCCCACAAATGAGTGATTTGCTTGACCACGTCCTGGAAGCAGGGCCTCAACGCACGTAGCCGGTGTTCGGGAGGAGGACAGACGTTTTTGCAACAAGAGCCCACCCCTCCCCTCTTCTTCCTTTTTCCACCTTTTATTGCTGAGTGTGACATCATATGGTATGGAAAATCCCTTTGGTTGGTTTAGGTCAGCTGCCCTGCTGATGTTTCTTTCTCACCTTTTTTGCCCACCCCCTAGGAGGGTCAGAGAGAGTCCTGATGCTGTGCCAGCACTTCTCAGCAGCAGACACAACACCGGTGTGATACCACTGCCGTTCTAGCTACAAGTGCAGAGCGCAGCACTGTATGGGCTGCTGCAGGGAAAGTTAACATCCCAGCCAGACCCAGTACACAGAGCAAATGAGACACCTTTTTGTTTACGGACCTTCACAGATGGATATACAAACTCTCATCAGTCACAGCAAGAGTTGTCAGAAGGCAAGAGAGATCACCTCATCATTTAATAGTTCTGTAATTGATTATAAGAGAAAGAATACTAGGAATACTAGGGCTTCTTTGTTTTTCCCTCTGAGGGAATGTAAAAAAAAAAAAAAAAAAAAAAAAAAAAAGAATAAAGTTTCATTGAAAGTTATTCAGCACAATAAAATCTAAAGGTTATTGCAAAAAAATGATGAAAGATCTTGTTATACTGAATGACTAGAAATAAAAATGACAGAAAAAAAATGAGTATTGATAAATGCAAAATAATGCACATGACAATAATTAAACTACAGTATTGATAGATATTATAAATACTGAAAGTAAATAGTGCTAAATTAGTTATTATCATTCAAGATAGATGCCAGGGATTATTTTATTTTTTAAGCAAATGGCATTCTGAAAACATCAGATTAGTGCAAGCAGGAAGAATGCTAGACAGTAACAGAATAAGTCCTGACACTAAAACAGAAAATAACAAAATATCCATTTCTGAAGTATGCTACTGCTTCTACTGAGATGAGTGTATCATATGCTGTCCTAGCCATTTTATCCTTAAAAGAAAATAAGAGGTAAACTAGGGAAAATACTGAAAAAAGTGCAAAAGATAGTATGTCACTGGGATAATCAGAGGTACCTCATAGCTTCTGTACATGAAAAGATGAGGGGCACAGAAAAGAAACAAATCCAGAGGAATATAATTGTGCTGAATGGTGTGAAACTACCCATTGCTTTTAACTGTGCATATGCATTTAACTATGCAAAAACAAAAATAAAAAGGTCGCTTCCTTTTTTTACACACAATGTGTAATTAAACAGTCAAACCCATTGTCAAAAACTTAACTAAGGTTCCAAAAAAAAAAAAAAGGCAAACCAAAACAAACAAAAACCAGCAACAATTGACAAGCTCAGAGAGTAGAAAACAAATCTACCATAGGGTATAAAGGCAGGATGGTGTAGATGTAGCCTTGAAAATATTCAATTTTTGACTGTTGGAAGCTGAAAGAACACAATAGAGGAAAGATTACTCTGTATTTGTGCTTTTTCTTTTATGCTTTCCTGAGCAACCATAGCTAGGCATCATCAGAATTGGCTATACTGACCTTTGCTATATATAAAAAAAGATAGAATTTTTAAAATGTCACCAAAATCATCCCCCTCTGCCTCCCACTTAAAAAAATACACAAGCAAAACACAACAAAATAAAAATAAAACCCTCCCTTCAAGAAGCCAAAATAAAAACCTCATATCTCCTTGCTTCCAATCTCATGTCTATTACTCCAATATTTTCCTTTTCTTTCCTCATATTGATGGCTGAAAAACCACAGAATTATACATGATGCAACACACAATGGCATCTTGCATGTCATTTTTGTCATTACCAAGTAATTAATGCATGAAGAAAACAAATATTTACACACATTTTTAATCTCTACTTTTATATAAAACTAGATGCAATTTTATTTTAAGGCCATGAAAATGCAGCCTCTTCACCAAGTCCAATACCGATTGGACTTTATTTAGTCCAATATCTTTATTGCCATTGATGAGATTGGCAAAATTTGTACCTTTGTACCACTTCTAAAATGAAATGATAGATGCATTGGAGGGTCTGTGCATCTCTCTGAGGTGAAGAGGTTTGTACAGTTTAATGTGTAATACCATAGCCAAGTTCTTGCTGATTGTTACAAACCTAGCTATTTCTGCTGTTGAGAAACTGGGAGCAATGCTATAGGATTCAAATCTTTCTGCATGAATTTTATCACCTACATCCAAACCATTGCTTCTGATCTGTCACTGGCAAAAAACCTGCACCCTAACAACAGTTAGCAGTAAGACAAGACCATGAAACTGCTTATGAGTACACACTCACCAAGTGAGTCATAAATATGTCTTTAAACTACAGACATGTCTCAGTAATACACTCAGATCAATGACTGGTGTAAAACAGTCAGGTTAATATTTCCAGTTAATCTGAAAGGCAAAGGAATGGGCTGGCTCCAGCAGTAAGTATGTGAATTTATATTGATTCCACTGTGTGACAGCAAGACTACCAAGGGATTGTTTTCACAGATTAAATATGTCTCTGGCATATCTAAAAAACCTTAATCCATTTAGGAGTATCAACCCTTGAAGCAGACCTGAAGTGGTGAATTCTGGACCACTTAAAGCAGCTGTGGAACTAAACCTAGTTAAAAGATGTCTGTAGGTCTGGTAGGCCAACAGACAACTGACTCATCACCACGCATGTTTAAAAATATTTGTGCAGAGAGCACATTACACTTGTTCTTTCAGACATGTGATGATTTTTGTTTTGTTCTCCATTTTATATCTTCACAGGAGAAGTAGTATCAGCAGTCTACATTGTGCATCAGCAAGCACATAAAAAGTCAGTTGAAAGACACTGGAGCTTAATTTTCAATTAAAAAAGACCATCTGTGTAAATTTAGTGTACATCTCTCCCCTCAAACCTTCACTTTGAAGGATAGCTTTAAGTTTATTTTTGTCAACATTAAAATGGGTTATCTAAATTATGCAGTTTCAGTGCTGCCCAGCGTGCTGCCACACCATTCAGTATCACGTTCAGAAAAACTCAATCATTTGTAAAAAGTCAACAGCAATTGCCCACAAGTTATTACACCTCTCTTGAGTACACTTGTGTTTACACATATTTATAGTGATCTGATTGTATATAGGCAATTTTTAGTTAAAAAAAAAAAAAAAGATGTGAATAGGTAAAATGCTATATGCCTTTTTACGCCTCAACAGAATCACTAAATTTTTTTTCCTCAATTAAATTGTATATACAATTACCAGAGATGTTGCACTGTAGGAAAACAGAACTCATAGCAAAGCTGAGACAGCTGCTCAAATAATTTCCTTATCGCAGTTTTTAAATAATTACCATACTTAATATGCAAGTACATTTGCAAAATGTGCAAGTATAAATTATTTACTTTGAAGAATATAAAAGATGTCTATTCTTAGGAATGGAGCTGTACTGCTGCTCACTGCCATAGTTACGGAAATATTTAGGCTGTTGAGATATCTTTGAAATAGGACAAAAAGACTGAAAATAAAAAGTGATAACATAGGTTATTTAGAAACAAAAGTAAGATTACAGAACCACAGAGTGTGAAATAGTCTGTAAATAGAGATTTTATGTTGTACTGTAGCACAGAAGGAACTCAGATGACTAATAAAAATGAGCAAAATAAATGTCATATACTTCTGTATACTTGTTAGGAAACAGTCAAAACATCACATTGTTACTGTGTGCTGTATATATGGCAATATAGCCAGCACAACACAGCATAAGAAATCATTAGCAACTTTGGTCTGCAGAGCCTATGAGCTCCTGTGTATATGCAGAGGAAATGTATGTTGGAAGTTAAACAACTTCTTTTGAGACATTAGCTAGAGAAAGGCCTTCAAGGAATTAAACTACTTCCAGATTATTTAATTCTTTCCACTGAAAGGAACTGGTATCAAAGTCTGTTTTCAATTGCCTTCAAATCTCTCTCTCTCTCTTTTTTTTTTTTTTTTTCTCCCACACCAAGTTTTATTATAAATAACTTTAGTAGGAAATAAGCAATTTATTGTTTTACTGAAAGGCTCCTTTTCCTCGATAACTTTCCATATTTAGTTAGGAAGACTGAAGAGTTAGGAAGACTGGTAGGCTCCCAGAACCCTGGGAGTAGACTGCAGCTCTCCCTAAATCTACTGATGAGTCTGATCTGATCAACATACTAAAAAAATACCCAAGTGTACATCCAGATGATCACAGGAGATCATCTATGAACTGAAATGCATTCAATGACCATGGATTTATTCCTAGCCCTTGCATGTTGCCAGTGTATGTCAATTTAAAGCTGATATAATAGACAAGGAAAATGCATGAAGACAAATAAATTGAACAGTAGCTCTTAAGGTGGTAATTGTTTCAATTCCCAATCAGCTGACCACACAGTTGTAAACAATGTTGTTCAAGTGGTCGTGGCACACCAGCTGCACCCTACCCTCTACATAATAGCTTGCTATTACAGAGTACTCACACATAAACTGAATGATCAGTATCTGCTTCCCTCCTAGTCTCAAGGGATGCTAACTGTGTCAAACAAAAATGCACTGCTTACAGGGATAAAAGTGATTATCAGAAAAAAACAAAAACAAACAAACAAAAAACATTAGGAAGCACAAAAACCCTAAAGATGGTATATAGTCCTTTATTATACACATGTTAACTTGTTCAGAAAATATATTTGTTCCATATTTGGGCGTAAAAGTAGAATGATGGAATGATGTAGTCATATCTGATGAGAATTATGTAGCATTTCATTTCTCATTAATGGTGAAGAAATTTTAAAATAGCATTTACTAGATATGAACCTTTCAAAATCAGCAGGGCAAGAAAAGCATCTAAGCTGTTCCATCTCCTTAATTGGGCATTTTAAACATTTCCCCTTTTAGTTCACTGACCCTGGATCCCTTTCTGAAGTAGAGACAAAACATCAGCCTTAGGTTCCTCACCCAGACCTAGATGCCATGCAGTCTGGGGTAACAAGTAGATGACTGTCAGACACGAAACAATTTTATCAAATCTGTTCAGGCCATAGAGGTGAATCTGCAAAAAAAAAGGTGAATCTGTGGGGTAAGTTCACAGAATCACAGAATGGCTGAGGTTGGAAAGGACCTCTGGAGGTCATCTGCTCCAACTCCCTTGCACAAGTTGGACCAATTAAAATGGGTTGTGCATGGAGCAAAATGAAAAAAGTCATAATACTTGTAGGACAAAAGATCTAGTATTTGAGAAAAAAAATAAAGATAAAATCAGCTCAAGTAAGGCCACCTAGAGCAGTCCTCTCTACTGTCAATGACTGGGGAGCTAATTGGGTGTCCAGAAAGGATGACCAGAGAGATCTGGTAATCCCAACTCTTTATACCTGAATCTTTGACCTCAGCTCTCAGGTTCCCACTGTCTCTGAAAGCCCTAAACCCAGCTCCTAATCCCAGCTGTCCCAGAACCATCCTTTCCACTTCTCCTGCACCCTCATCCCTTCTAGGCCCTAAACCTATCTGGTTAAGGCTGTTAACAGGTAGAGGATTCTGGGAATAGTTCTTTCTCTGTGAAAACAAAGAAGCTCAAAATGACCAAGTTGTCAACATTTAAAGGCTTACAGTTCTGCTTTTTAAGCAGAACTGGAACCATGCAACTATGTGATATATATATATATTTTCCATAAAACTTAAACAAACAAAACCAACAAAAAAGCCTTTAGTCTCTACTGTTTATACTTTCCACATAGTTAATGCTGGCTAACTTACATTATGTTAAAATCAGTACAAATGTGATACTAAAACCTAGACTTTATGGAGCATGTTTTGGTCTTCATTTTTACTAGGTTTCCAATAATAATAATAATAATAATAATAATAACAATAATAATTTACATCAGGCAGTTGTATTTTAAAACTCCAATTTCATTTATTCTTTTTACTTATCATTTTCTATTATAATCCACTTTTCATATTAAGACTAAACATCAAAATATAACAGAGCATTATCTCTAGCTAATAATTGTAAATAAGATTTCCTCACACCTCCAAAAGCTAAAGTTCTTAAAAATAAATCCTGCAGTCAATTGCAAAATAAATCTTATTCACCAGGTAGAAAATTCCTGAGTGTGGCTCCCATTTGCACACCATGTGCAAAACAGAAGCAGCAGACAGTTAATGTGGCAGCTTGGTTTTAAAAGCTTGTCAGTCACTGAACTACTGAAGGCTGCAGATATCCTGGGTTCAATCATTCATTTAAATACCAGTTGGAGGGATCCCAAACACCACCTGAGGCTGAGCCACTTGTGACTTTGAAATGTATTCACATTTGGAAGAGCCAGTAAAAACTGTGGTAATTGTTTTCTGCCTCCAACTTTGAGGTAAAACCTTGACAAGTAAAAATTTAAATGCTGTTCTTGGGCAAGATGGAAACTTAAATAATCCAATTTAAAATGAAAGTACTAGTTCCTTATAATTTTGCTTCAGTTAAGAAACTGTTTTTTTTTTTTTTTTTTTTTTTTTCTTTCTTTCTTCATTACTATTCCCCCCCTTTTCTTTTTCTTTTTAATTTTTTGTTATGTTTTCTAGGCATTTGTTTAAAAATTAAGTCTCATTAAGACATACGTATGAAGATGTCCTTATATCTTAATGACACAATCAATGTAATTTCTGCCAATAATATTTCACTTAAATTTAACAAAATTCATAAGCAATGTGAAAACACATTTGAATAGTTTATTACATCCTTGATTTGGTATAAATAAAACTGTTAGGTTCTACTGCTTTCATCCCTGTAATGAAATTCTGATATTCACTGCTGCAATAAATTAGGTCTTATAAACAACAAAACATCATAAAACAAATTCAAGAGATGCTGTAAATAGGGAACAAAAAGGAAATTATCTCATGCAAGCTTTTTGAGTGTAAACCCCCTGACACATGTTGTAACCAGCCAGTTAATAATTGCTTTGTAAATTGTTGTAAATTTGAAAAGAAGCAGAGGGGATAAAACTAACAAGCAAGTCATAAAGCATGATTGTTACTTGTTTAGAGTGATTATTTCCACTGCCAACTGAGTTCAAAATCTTATAACAAAGAACCTGTTTTTGTATTTCTTCCAGTGCAGCTGTTATGCTTGTGACGGAAAATACATATAACATTTATCAATAACTAATGTGTCACACAAAATATATGCTTAGGCAGATTCTGAGTATTATAAACAGTAATACACCACAAATTTTAAAGCTCACTCTGCTCTCTATCCCTTATTCACCCAGCATAGATTTTTTCAGGCTCTGCAATAGATGACAATCTTCAACAGATGTTAAAAATCAAGGTGGCATAAGAATGGAGACCATCATGACTATGTAATGTTATCACAGAATCACAGAATAGTCTAGGTTGGAAGAGACCTCCAAGATCACCGAGTCCAACCTCTGACCTAACACTAACAAGTCCTCCACTAAACCATATCCCTAAGCTCTACATCTAAACGTCTTTTAAAGACCTCCAGGGATGGTGACTCAACCACTTCCCTAGGCAGCCCATTCCAGTGACTAACAACCCATTCAGTAAAGACGTTTCTCCTAATAACCAACCTAAACCTCCCCTGGCACAATTTTAGCACATTCCCCCTTGTCCTGTCACCAGGCACGTGGGAGAATAGACCAACCCCCACCTCGCTACAGCCTCCTTTAAGGTACCTGTAGAGTGCGATAAGGTCTCCCCTGAGCCTCCTCTTCTCCAGGTTAAATAGTCCCAGCTCCCTCAGCCGCTCCTCGTAAAACTTGTTCTCCAGACCCTTCACCAGCTTCGTAGCCCTTCTCTGGACTCGCTCAAGCACCTCCATGTCCTTCCTGTAGTGAGGGGCCCAAAACTGAAAACAGTACTCGAGGTGCGGTCTCACCAGAGCCAAGTACAGGGGGACAATCACTTCCCTGGACCTGATGGCCACGCTGTTTCTTATGTAAGCCAGGATTCTGCTGGCCTTCTTGGCCGCCTGAGCACACTGCTGGTTCATATTCAGCTGACTATCAACCAATACTCCCAGGTCCTTCTCTGACAGGCAACTTTCCAACCACACATCTCCAGCCTGTAGCTCTGTTTGGGGTTGTTGTGCCCCAGGTGCAGGACCCAGCACTTGGCTTTGTTGAAATTCATACCATTGGCCTCGGCCCATCGGTCCAGCCTATCCAGATCCTCCTGCAGAGCCTTCCTACCTTCGAGCAGATCAACACACGCGCCTAACTTGGTGTTGTCTGCAAACTTGCTGAGGGTGCACTCAATCCCCTCATCCAGATCATCGAAGAAGATGTTAAAGAGGACTGGCCCCAGTACCGAGCCCTGGGGGACTCCACTAGTGACCAGCCTCCAACTGGATTTGACTCCATTCACCACAACTCTCTGGGCCCGGCCATCCAGCCAGCTCTTAACCCAATGAAGCGAATGCCAGTTCAAGGCATGAGCAGCCAGTTTCCTGAGGAGAATGCTGTGGGGAACGGTGTCAAAAGCCTTGCTGAAGTCAAGGAAGACCACACCCACAGCCTTTCCCTCATCCACTAAGCGTGTCACCTTGTCATAGAAGGCGATCAGGTTCGTCAAGCATGACCTGCCCTTTATAAACCCATGCTGACTAGGCCTGATCACCTGCTTGCCCTGCAAGTGCCGCAGGATGACGCTCAAGATAATCTGCTCCATGAGCTTCCATGGCACTGAGGTCAAATTAACAGGCCTATAGTTCCCTGGGTCTACCCTCCGGCCCTTCTTGTAGATGGGCGTCATGTTTGCTATCTGCCAGTCGAGTGGGACCTCCCCTGATAGCCAGGACTGTCGATAAATGATGGAAAGTGGCTTGGCCAGCTCTTTTGCCAGTTCTCTCAATACCGTTGGGTGGATCCCATCCGGCCCCATCGACTGGCATACATCCAAATGCTGTAGAAGGTCGCCAACCATTTCCTCGTGGATTGTGGGGGCCAATATATATATGCTACTGCTATAATGCAGTAGCTCCTTTTCAGAACAAAGAGGATATACAAAGCTATCTTTAAAAAGGAAGCTTTTATAAAACTAATTTAAAGTTTGGCAAAATTGTGAACAACTGGAAATAGGTTTATCCAAAGGAGAAATACTGGCGATCTTTGTAATCAGCAATGCTACCATTTTTAGCTATATTATTCCATATTTTTCAGGAACCTGGAATTTAGCTATAAATTTTATTTCAGTGGTATGTCTTGGCAGATCCTCACCATTAACTTGCCGCAAAAACATCATTCCATGTTATGTTGCCAGCATTATGACAATGACCTAATTTTGTATTGCATGTTCAGAAATTGCAAAGTCAGAAATCATGAATAAAGTGCTTTCTTGTCTCATGGTTATTTACCTGTGTAAGAGTATTTAAAATAATATTTTAATATCTGTGTTTTTAAACTGGAAGTATAAGGAGATGGAACGGGAAAGTCTGAAAGAGACTATTTTAAAAGTGGCTTTTTTATTGTGACTCATTTGGTAAATTTTATGTTACTTATTTTGTATTCTTTAATAATGTTTAATTACTCTAAAAATTAATGTTTTAAATGCTGCATTTAAATAATGTACTTTTAAGTATTCTTCTTTCCTCTTCCTGCTAAGAACTCCTCACTGAATAAAATGTCTAATTTTTGTCATGCAAATAGTTGTATGCCTAATATGAACACCTGTGATCTTGGTATGTGATGATGTGATAAAAAATTCCTCTGTTATTATGAAAACATGAACATTTATTAACTTCATCAGATTACTTCAAATAGAAATAAGCTCCCAATGTATTTTTGAAGGAATGCAAGTTCTGAACATTTTTTTGAGTGCTTAATAGTCTCAGGATAGACTGTATACAATAACTTTTGTAACTCTGCTATACAAAGAAACATTTACTTAAATTCTAGGAAAATTTTAAGTACGATAATATCGTGGAATGCTGTAGAAAACTGGAGAAAATCATTTTCTGAGAGTCTGAAGGAAAATCAACAGGTAAATACTTTAGAAGTTGATGTATTGAGTCCACATAGAACTGAAAAGGTTCCCAGATGTAGAGGATGCTTCTGTGCTTTCCTAGCTGATGAAGCATTGCTAAATTGTGGTCTGAGTTAAGACTAGACGTCTGAGCAGAAACATCAGTATAAAATCTGAGGAATGTATTGCTGATGCTGTTTTCTCAAGACAAAATTAATTGAATTATTTAGATAAATCATTACCTATACTAAAATGCTTTTACAGATTTAAATATTCAAAAATCTTAAATGTGTACTTACACACTAATGAATACAACCAGAAAAAATAACCTACTCTTCCTTCAAAAAAAAAAAAAAAAAAAGGAAGATAAAAAATAAAACACAAAAACACATACCAGGGGCTCAACTATGACAATTAATGGTCTGTTTGGCATCTTCCTGAAGTTAATCTTCAACCCTTTTTTTTTTTTTAATTGTTTCTTTTTTTTCTTTTTTCCCTTGAGCTGAAGGAACTTAAAGAAGACACAAATTCAATGCAGCAAAGCCATAGACAGTCACAGAAGAATGCTATAAGCCACTTACTGGAACGAGGAATTTTTTTATTTCTTCCAAGGCATGACTCATACGAGAATATGCTTCCCCAGGTGGAGCAAACACTTCAATTAATACATGAAGCTCGTCACTCAAGTGTGCATATTTGGCTTCTCCACTTTTCCTCAGTTCTTCCTCCTATGAAAAAGAGTGTTGTTTTTTTTAAAAAACTGTGAATCTACTGATTTAGCATCTACATAGAACATGACAAAAGGACATAATATAAGTAGACTTTAAACCCTTTGAGAAATAAGAGCCTACTACAAGCCACTTAAAGATTTAAAAATCATTTTTGAGTGTTTGAATGATAAAACCAGCATAATTATCATCTACAACAGGTTTAATCAGCACAGTGAAAAAATGCTAAATACTCCATCACTGAGTACTGAAATAAATGTTACTTCCATAAGGCAAAAGCTGAATTAATCTGTTTGAATCTGGGCTGTTCACAAAATATGAAATAAAGATCCAGTTAACCATTCTGGAGCATTTTAACAAATCCTGTAGCTCTTTAAAGTATTCAATTTAGTTAAAGAATATCTGTAGATTGTGCATTTCAGTACTGCTAAAGGAAACACAATGCTCTAATTTTTCTACCTGAGACATGAGGTTTGAATTTCAGTCCCATTTCTGACACACAGTACCTATGTAATCTTGTGTACACTGGATAAGAGCATGATTTGCCTCACCTAGGTTTATCTTGACAGTCTTTTGGTTCCAGTTTTCCATCTATAAAATGAGCCTAATAATCCTATTTTATGAAATGATCTGAAACTTCAACCCACTTTTCTGCATAAGACTTTGAAATTGTAAATGTAAACTGTAATGTACATTCATAGTAGTTACCCACACATAAATAGCAAAGCTATAAAGTAGTGGTCATGTCAATGCTATTGTCTCTGACAACAAAACACAAAAATTATACAAGACAGCAATAAGAAATGCTGAAGATGCGATCACTACAAAGCTCAGTCTTCAAAATATTTTTAGAAATGTAAATTTGAGTAAAGTATGTATGCGTATCCTAATCTTATAGATAGAAAATATAATCACAGAAACAAGTATACTAATTTGCTTAAAAATTATCAAGAAGTTATAGCTTCTTAGTATATACTAAAATAATTCTATTTCCGCATTAAGATTTCTAAGATAAAAAAACTGTGAAGACATACGACAGTTGTTACTTAATTATGTATTAATTTAATTTATTTGGGTGTTACCTAATTTATACTATTGCTTCACACGAAAATTACTTGCACTGTGCTATGCTTCAAACAACATTCTACTGTAGCATTGTTGTTTTGTCTACAGTAGAAGATCCAGCCCAAAGGACTTTCTGAGTTTTCACTGAATACAAAACAGTTACATCCTTTAGCTCCAGAACCCTAGATCTGGCCCCATAAGTGTACATTCTGCATGATAACTTAGGATAAAATCATAACTCAGTAAATCTAATCCATAATTTTATTTTAAATGTTGAAAATACAAATAACTGTTTTAAGTTTGTGATAAGCAGTACAGATAGTATAAGAATTTTTTCTTACTACAGTTTGAATATATTTGACATCACAGCTTTACCACTGAAATCTCACTGGAACATCCACAAGAACCAGAGTGTAATATAACTGTCTATCATGAGACGTTACAATGCCTTTTGCATATTTGATTGCAACTTTTGTAGTAATTTGACATGAAGTTTTTCAACAGAATTAAGTTTTTAAGTTTTTATGTTTATAAAGCAATATCCTGGTAAACACTCAAAGGTTCTTTCATATCACTTTTTTAGGTCTCATTAAAGCAACACCAGAAAATTCCCCAAATATTCTTCTTTGAGTAAGTTAACAAGAAAGTTCATAAAAAATATAAATTATATCTTTTTTTTTTTTCATATGTAGAAAAAGGCAAAAATAATATTTACCTCATTATTTTGATAAAGATTTTTGCAACTAAGACATCATTAACATGATTTTATAACATAGACCTGTCTCACAGCAAATTATGTACATGCTTGTATGGTAATAATAATGGTAATGACATTTTTCTCATCTCAATAACCTAAGAAATTCTTAAACACATCATTTTATAACCTTTTTTTCTAGGTTCTACACATGCTTTCTGTTACTGCTCAGCAATCATTTCTATAGGTGTTAGCAACAGCAGGCTGGGGCAGCAAGATCTTCAGCACTTCTTTCTGAAGATATCTAATGGTGTTTTTTCATGGCATGCTTGGAGTTAAAGACTGAATTTTCACATGGTACTTCTTCCTACAAGGGTGATATGTCAGAAAATGCTTCTTTTATTGCAACTCTGTGTGTGTTGTTAAAAGGAGAGAAGCTATTAAATCACTTCAGGAAAAATACTGAAGAGTAAGAACTCATAGACCATGTAAGCACTGTTCCAAGCTTTGCTTCCCCAAACCAGGGAATATGACTAAGTATTTTAGGACTGAGCATAGCCTTACATTGAATCATTCATCAAGTAAAAGGCATCTAACAACCAAAACATCAGACATAACTCACTCTGTTGAGTAGACACTTGCCTGATATGGAAAGTTATATCTACTGGCAGGTAATACAGATTTCTAAGTATACCACAGCTAAACAGGCTCTCCTATCACAGCAGCACATGAAGTTGGGTGATGCATTTGTAGGCCTTAAATTAGCAAGTATCACAGCCCAACCACACAGCAAAATGGTCAGTTCACACTACTTATATTTAGCTTTACAGAACTACATATTATCTAGCACCTCAGAGGATTTTGCTTCCTGCTAGCTGTAGGCTTGCTGCATGAACCAAGTTTCCACTAGAAGTCACAGAGCTTACCTCGAGCCCACCTTTGGTTTACCTTCATACAGAAGAGGAATCCAGTTCACACACTGTGATATCTACATGGTGTAACTATCCCCACCAGTAAATGGGGATGATCAGTTTGTTCTCCTCTAAACTGACCTCATACTAATAAATGAACAACCAGGGTGATACTGGTAAGAACTAAGATCAGGAGAACTCCTAGCTAAACAGAAAAGTTCTCTGTTATGTGATGCAAAACTGATTATCATAAAGCCCAGACAAGACAAAGAATACTTTTACTAAGTCTGCCCACTCATTTACAAACTATGAAAATTTGCATATGCTGGTTTCAAAATATTAGATGAAAAATGGTGAATTTTCCACCTTTCCAACCTGCCAGAGGAGGGTTGGAAAGCTTTGTCTTTGTTCAAACTCTCTTGAAGACACAGAAGATAAGATTTCCCTTCCCAATTACAAAATCTGAATATTTCACACTGCACGATGTAAAGAGGTAACCATATCTACTTGAATATGCACAAAGGCATCTACAAACTCTGAACTGAACAAAATACCTCCCAGAACCTCAAAGCATATCTCCAGTTTGGAGTTTGCAGTCCTGTCAGGTGGGATGCCTGGAGAACCTGTGGTTGCCATGACTTTGTGGGATGTAAAATGATACTGTAAAGTGACTGTTCATAAGTGACCGGGTGCAAAGGCACAGGTTGAACACCATACCCCTGCCCACTTTGTAAAGCTATTTTCTATAGAAAGGAACCCAGTTCTAAATTAACTCACATTTTCACAGAAGGATTCAAGTGCTATATTCAGAGCTATTCATTCTAAGCTTCAGCTTCAGCCTGCATGTGATCTTCATCACGAGGACACAAACAATAGCAGTAAAAGAGATGTGTGAGGCTGCACAAAAGGGAAAATCTACAATATGTTTACAGTGATGGGTGCAGCACATGATGCCTTAGACTGTACCAATCTTGTTTCTTGTTTAGTATGGGGTGGTGATATTTAACTCCACTTTGGTTCAGCACAGCACCCTCCGGTGACCCATTACCACCTAGTCTTGATCTTCATCTATATGCCAACTCCCTTCATCTCTCCAAATTAACGGCATTATATTCCATGTCCAAAACCAGTTCCTCTCACACTTTGTGCTCCAGACTTCCTTTGTCCTCTTCTACTATCTCACAATGTGTCTGTCACATGTTGTAGTCCACCTCCCCTTAGCCTGAGGCATGGCTCCATAACTCACTACCTCATAAAAGCTAACATATTTTGAAACACCTGTTGTGTTTTATAAGTTCATGTTGACCCAAGCAGGGAGAATGAATTATAAAACTTCATTGCAGAAATTAGAGGAGTACTGACCTCTGCAAAAGAGAAGTGTATGAATGGTAATCAACATAAAGGCCAAGAAAAAAATGATGAATTATCTCTTGATGAGAAAGCAGCCTTACAATATTTAAAAGAATGTGTCCTGAATATGACAGAGAACTGACTGGGCTGGAACCCAGACTGATATACTTAAATAAAGCTTCTGGAAGGAATTTGAAAGAAGAACTTGAACTCACATAGAAAATAAAATTATGCAACCCAGACTGATGAAAAAAAAGTGTTCTGATAAAATCAAAATGCCAGAATATCCAAGAGTAATAGAAGAAAAACCTGAAGTAGAAATTGTGTAGATTGCAGAGATAAATTTCATAAATTTCATAAACACAACACATGGAACTTACATTATACCAAATACAGTGATGAAAAGAAACAATGTGTGTTTGAAGAACAATAAGAGAATTGCAGTGGATTTCATATCTGACAAGAATTTACAAATAAAAGCATAGTGTAGAGTACAGACAAAGATGATAGTCACAGCAATATTGTTAAAGAAGCATTATTCATAAGATGAATTTACAATGCAACAGAAAAAAAATAATGAGCATGCAGTTTCACAAAAGCAAAGCAATTAATTTTTAATCTGCTCATAAATGCAAAAGCCATGATGTTTGCAACACTGATATTAGTAGAAGTAATAAGTGAACTCTACAGAAACAAGTAAATCAGAATAGAGACAATTTCTCAGCAGTATCTGTTTCAGAGTTAAAAAGTGCTCAGATCCTAGGTCCTGATAGTGTTCATTGAAGAAATAGAGAAGTAAACTGAGGAACAGTCTGAGAATAGAAGTGAATCTGAGAATAGGGAAAGGTCTAAGCAGACTATAAAGTGAAGCTAAGAGCTTACCCATCCCTTGATTCTTATTTTTAGAGGAGTTATTCTCACTCCAGGAAGAAGAATAAAGATGATGGATATGGTCATACATGAGTAGAGCTCACATTGCAGAGCTAAGAGAGTGGGTGTACTCCAGTCACATCACAGCACCTGCAGTCAGCCACACACCTCCGATAATTAAATGGGTACATATAAAAGAAGATTGCTTAAAACAGAGGAAAATTTAGAAGATACATATGACAACAATTATTTTTCTATTCTTGATGCATCATTAAAATTCTAATAGTTACTTTGGTGAAATGGAGGAGAGATTTATGTATATTCAGTACTGCCTTTGGCAAATGGGCTCTTTAATAAAGGAGTGCTTTATTTCTCAATACATTTCATAATGAAATACAACATCTTAATGGCAAAGAGGTAGATAGCTGACAAGGAAGACAAAGACAAATCAGTAGAAGAATGTGATGACAACATGCTTATTGTATCACTACTGAAAGAGTCTGAACACCTGGAGTGAATGAACAAAAATTATAAATTCTGTGAAATGAAAATTTAGGAGAAAGGCTAACACGTTAAAGTGATGTCTGCCAAAACTGAGGCTACAGCCAGTGCCTACTGTGACCAACAAGACATGATATATCTATAAATTACATGCCAGAAAGCTGCTAGTAGGGAGAGAGAGATCACAGACCTACAGATGTACCTATACTTGTACAAAACTGAGCAAAAGCTGAAACAAAATACTTAAGAATCACCTGGTCTTTAGATAATAGCTGCTAGAATTAAAATAGATCAAGATGTTCAATGAACACAGCCAATGAATTTGAAAAAAAGTTTGAAAAGACCATGCAGGAAATTGAAGATCCTCAAGAAATGCACAATTGCCATATCTAAAGATGCTTCCTACAAAGATTTACATTCATCTTAATAGTTATGATCACAGCCAGGGGCCCACTGCATTCAGGGTGGATTCAGCTTCAGGAAGAAGACTTGGTCTTAATTAAAGAGAGGACAAAATATCATGTTTTTACTTATGCAAGGCTAATTACCAATTTGTTACATCCAAGCTACAAAGTAGGTTATTTGAACTACCACCTACCTGTAACATTCTTACTGTGGGCAAATAAATACCTTTTATTTTTTGTCTTAGTAGATTTGTAAAAGTCTAATCAAATAATTATTAGTACTCTAGTACCATACTTGCAGGTGAAATTACATGGAGGTAAAATTACATATACACAAACTTTCTGGTGTCTAACACATTCTCTGGTGTTATGCTCACCTTCCACTACTCCTGAAGGTCCTCAGGTTCAGCTAGGTGTGGAGGTTGGCGGGGCATAACTGTGAGCTGGCAGCATCTCAAGTCCTTTGCTGCAAGATATATATTGCTGATGGAGATAATTTCTTCCTTCTCTCTTCAGAAAACACTGGGGGTAATTTTAGGATCTGTGAACATGCTAAATAAATTGTTCTTTCTCCATTGTTCTGTAACTCCATTTTCCATCCAAATTCACTATATGTTGTATATATGTAAGTTTTATATATGTTGTACATTTTTTTCTTTGATCTCTTTGTTACTTATAAAATGATTTTATAGAGCTCCCAGGATTGTGTTTTGTTGTTGTTGATGATGATTTTTCCCCTGCTACAAATGTCTGATTTTCAACCTACATACACAGTTGGAATTACAACCTACATACACACCTGGAAACACTGTTTTCTGATGCACTCACTAGTTCAAGGAAGCAAACTTAAGTGTTACATTATGCTTGACTATCTGAGGATTTAAAATATCATTTGGGCTCTACTACAGAGTGAGTTGTGACTGCTAGACTTACTGCTGTTGACTGAGGTTCTGCACAAAGTGACCAAAATTAATGAGCACAGACTGTGTTCCCAAGCTCTACCACCACTAAGGAGTCTTACTATGATACAGGATTTTGTTCAACTACATCAGGCTGGTGATAGCCAAGTGCCAAATCAACACATTCAAAAAGATAAGTACAATTTATTTAATGATTAAAACAAAACAAAACAACAACAACAACAACAAAGGACTAGAGATACGTTGCAATGGCAAATGGCATTGTAAGAACTTTAAAAGCTTATTGTATTTGTCAAAAATAAAGTAATGAGCCTGTGGCACAAAAGAAAAAGATCCTTTGAGTAAAGCAGGGATAGATTTGTTTACA
This sequence comes from Oxyura jamaicensis, assembly GCF_011077185.1. Lineage (NCBI taxonomy): Eukaryota > Metazoa > Chordata > Aves > Anseriformes > Anatidae > Oxyura > Oxyura jamaicensis. Next base: position 91,835,908 of record NC_048895.1, on the reverse strand, counting down.
TTGGTTGAAGAAAACATTTTTTTTTTTCCTTTTATAACATTCTCACTTTCCTGAAATTATTTTATTACCTCTATTACATCTTTCTAGCTCTATTTATTTTATTGTGTATGAAGACAAGTTATCTTGTTTTTTATAAATTTTAATTCCATTTTAGAGACAGAGAAAGTGAATAGTCACCTTAAAGTAATGCAAATGTTACAGACACTAGAAAGCTCTTCTGATGTTTTAAGTAATTCAACAAGCTAGCTTATGATAAACTATCGTCTTCTTGACATCTTGAAAAGCAGGTTACCTGCATTTATGTTAAGAATCCAGAAGTTTCTATATATCCACAAAAATAGTAGAGTTTTACAATATCTACAATTCTTATTTTCTAGGAAACATTCATCCTGATCTCTGTGAAGCAGTGTTCTCAAAGACGGTGCTCTCAAAAGCTGTGCCTAAACAAAATATATTACCATTTCACATATTCAAACAGGACAATTTAAATGAAATATCTATATACTCTTTTTTTTTTTTTTTTTTTTTTAATCTTCTCTGTTATTTATCATAATTTCTATTGGTCCTATTAGAATGCATTTTTTTAAAAAGGAATATATAGAAAAAATATTTATATCTTTACATTTGCAAAAAACATTCTGTATTTAAGTAGGGGACCTATGTGAAAATAAATGTTTTGAAGTTCTCAGTTAAGTCTCTTGCAACACTTTATATTATATTACCAAACTATATTATTATAGTTTATAGTATTATTATAATATAAATTATATTTATATTATATTACCAAACTAAAATACAACTCTGGCTGTATAGTAATCAAGTGCTTTATACAGAGCTTCTTTTTAGTCACATGAAGGAAAGAGTATTCCTATCATATAGAAAATTCTGCTGGGAAAAATCTATGCCTAATCTATTTTATGTAAAATCAGAATTAAAAACTTTTACTGTATATCCAAGGGGCTAATCAGCAGAGAGTTAGTGTGTGCTCTTACCTATGACTGTGAAGGAAACTTAAATTTCTCTTGGGGAATTCATTTGTTCATATATTTCAAATCAATAGGTGATGAAAGAATTAATTACACACCTAAAGGTGAACTACCTGCTTAACCACATATCTGATGAAGGATACTTCCTGAAATATAGGATAATAGAATAAATCCACTGAAGCACAAAAGCGTTACTTTGGTGATATTGTCAGTGCTTATATAAATAGATATTCCAAGCCTTTCCTGATCTAACTGTATAACCTACCCATTTAGCTTACAGCTACAAAATAATTTAAAAGCTTTAATTAAATTATTTATTAAATTATTTAAATTAAAAGATTTAGACATGATTTTCATCCTAAACCTCAGATTATGGCCATCTGAATTCCTCTTCAGTTGCTTCCTAGCCCTGAGATCTATAGATGCCAGTGTTGTCAACAGCAATATTCCTCAGATACAGAAGTATCTAACCATCAGCGCCTCGTTAGGGTGAAGGAAATCTCATACTTATTTCATGCTTAAGCTTCTTTGGGATTCATAAACCAGTGAGGGGCTGAAAGAGATGGATGCCCTGAATAAACTCCAACTGAATAAAGTAGTGGTGCCGCTGCCCTTTACGTTAATGAGACAGCAGTTGGAGTGCTCATCAAGTTACGCAGTATGAAAGTTAGGAGATAGGTGTTCATTTTAGGGAAGTTGTTAGATGAGTCCCACAAGAACCATTCTGGGACATGTTCTGTTAAACTATTCATAAGTAATCTAGAAAATGAGTTGAACAGTAATAAAAATTCTCTAGTGCTAAAAAACAGCTCTAGCTGTGCACTCTACAAAAGACTTTGGATATGTTATTTCTAGAGAAAGATCTTGGAGACATTACAGACTGTTTTCCAGAAAGAATTGGTTCAATGACAAATAGCAATTAAAAAGACATCCTCTATTAGGTAGTTTAAGAAAAGAAAAGAAATGAAGCAACAAACAGGATTATTACACTGATATTCTATGTCATTAAGAAATACGGATGCATCTAGCTGGGTGTAATTTGTTGTACACATGAAGAATAAAATCACTTTCAACTCTAAGCTGTTTTGTCCTACAATCTTTGTAATTGCTTGCAGATGTATTATGTGTATTTTTATTATTATTTTATTATTATTATTATTATTAAAGAACACCTATAGCATGGATGTACATACTTAAGGAAGTGTCAGATATGGAACTAATTTCTAATAATGTTTCTCACTATGCTGCACATTTTGTTTAAAAGATGCTGTTACTAATTAGTATTCAAATGAGCTCAATGTAGCATTACAAGTGCTTCATCTAGAAAGTAATGCAACACTTCAGCCACTCTGATTGCTCAGTATAATCATAGCTGAGAGATTGCAGAGGAGCTATTTACAGCTACTTCCTGTTGCAAATTCAGGGATCACAATCGTTGCAAGGCATGCAGAGAAGTGACTGTTACCTTTGCTCCCTCATGTCCTGCTGTCCTCACCTGAAGCTAGACTTACTGAATGATAATGTTGTTCAGTCTCTGACCAACCCTTAGAAGCTCAACTGGGAAGCCTGCACAAGAAGAACTGATCATCCTTTCTACCTGTTCAAAGCTTTTTCTAGTGAGTTCTCACTGTTGAGCAAGCTTACAGGTTAACACTTTGTACTGTGAATATAACAGTGCTGTGATGCAGGGAAGGTCCTTCCCTAAACACTTGGAAAGATGGAGTCCCTGTTTTTTTTTTTTTTTTTTATTGTGTACAGAGAAACGTTGTGGCTTTTGTGGGTGTATGTGTGTGTGTGGTGGGTGCAGCATAAACTTTCTGGTATGTATGGCGTTTTTGTTGACATACAGTATTTATGTACGGGTAGAAGGCACAAGGGAAGGGACTTCTCTCTGTTGCTACGGTGGCCTAGGTACAGGAACAGGTTCCCAGCCATTTACAGGCCTGGCTGATAAGCTGTATTAGAACGTTTATTTTATTGCAACTTGGCTGATTACCAATAATTATTTATGAACATCTGCTCTTTGATAAACCACAGTTTTGGAAACAGAAAGTAGCAAAAGTATTTGAGGATCCTACCATCAAGTATAGAAATAGACAACTATTTTCTATATTTTCTATACCTTCTTGATTATCATGCAATGCTGCTGAAAGCATATTGGTGCTGCGTACTCACATTGGTAGAGGGAAACAGAACCTTGTGGAGTGAAGAAGGAAAAGAATTTTAATTTTTTAATGACAATTTTGATGTCATGCAAATAAGACATTTCATCTCACATGTCATAGTTACACATGACTTTGAAGGTTTCACTTGCTTTTTCTTTCCTTGGGTGCATAATGACAAAGAACACAAACACCCATTTCAATGGCAAAATTAGTTTTTTTCTCTACTATCCCCAAAATCTAACTACTCACATTACATTAATTTAGACAGATAAATTTTAGTCACCATACAAGTTCTTGGATGATTTCTCACAAAAGTGTCACAAGTAGTTAATAGATGAGTCTATTATAGTAATATTATGTATATCATGATTTTATGTCTGACAGTTACTGAATGCAAATAAACTTGCTTGCAAATAGATTCTTGGTCATCTCAGCTATGATGGTGGTTCTGCTCTGTAACGATGGAAGAACACATTTTCTAATCTCCTCATAATGGAAAATTGTAAGGATATTAGTCCAATATAAGCTGTAAATGAGTCTGACTAAAAACCAACCCTGAATTTTTTAATGAGTAGTGATTATAGCAATTCTAATACTAATTCACTAGAAGGCTCATTTTCATGAAAAGTTCAGACTACTCAGATGATGGAAAATTCAGGTAACATCCAACCTGGCTATGCAATTTGAACCTGACCTGAACTATGAACCACAAGAGATTGACTTGAGAATGTAACACTCTTGGAGAACCAGTAAAGAAGTGAGAATTACTTCTGACAGGTTTGTTATTTTAAGATAACTTCTCCAAGAGACAAGATTATGGTAATGTTAAGGCGGGGTCACAGTCTGTGACTGCAACAGGAACTCCAGTATTCTTCACCTCAAATTTTTAGAATTCATTATTTACCTAATGTATTCATTTATGTGGCAAGATTTGGGTGGGTGGAGAGGGCTGCAGGAGTGGCCTTTGTGAGCAGAGCCCAGTAGCTGCCCCATGTCAGATCAGAGCCAGCTCCAAATGACTCCAAAGGGACATGCTGCTTTCCAGAGCTGAGACAATAAGCGATGTTGTTTGTGCCTCTGGGAGAACAGATTGAAGAAAGGGGAAGAAACCTGCTGCACAACAGGCAGGGAGAACCAGCCATGAAGACCCCAAGGTCAGTGCAGAAGGAGGGCAGGGGGTGCTCCAGGAACACAGCAGAAGTTCCCCTGAGGCCTGTGGAGAGGCCCCTGGTGGAGAAGGCTGTCCCCCTGCAGCCCATGGGTCCCACATGGAGCAGATCTCCACGCTGCAGCCAGTGGAGGACCCCCCGGTGGAGCAGGTGGATGTGGCCTGGAGGAGGCTGTGGCCCATGGAGAGCCCCCGCAGGAGAAGGCCCTGGGCTGGAGCTGTGGCCCATGGAGAGCCCCCACAGGAGCAAGGGATCTGGGGGCAGCTGCCACCCATGGGGGACCCGTGCTGGAGCAGTTTGCTCCTGGGGGATGGACCCTGTGGTACAGAGCCATGTGGGAGCAGTTCCTGAAGAGATGCTGCCTGTAGGCAGCCCCTGCAGGCTCAGCTGGGGAAGGACGGCATCCAATGGGAGGGACCCCACGTGGAGCAGGGGCAGAGTGACTGTGAAGGACTGGCGGAAGCGAGGCATTAGGGACTGACATAAGAAAACCCATTCCCCATTCCCCAGTGCCACTTGGGGGGAGGAGGTAGAAGAGGGTGGATGGGGAGGAAGGTGTTTTCAGTTTGCTTTTAGTTTCTCACTGCTGTAGTCTGCTATCAACAGGCAGCAAATTACATTAATCTCCCAATGCTGAATCTGTTTTGCCTATGACAGTAACTGGTGAGTGATCTCCCTGTCCTTACCTCAAACCATGAGCTTTTTCTCATTGTATTTTCTCTCTTTATACTTCTGAGGAGAGTGACTGACAGAACATCATCGTGATGCTGAGCTGCCCGTTGGTGCACAACCAACAAAGTTAAGATCAAGGCTGTTGCATCCTCACTGGAAGGCAAAGTGACCCCTTTGGTAAGGTACACACACACGCACACACACACACACACACACACACAAGAAAAAAAAAAAAAAAAGAAACAGTATCTTGACTTTCATCATTCCTTTCACAGACTGTCCCACTAATGAGAGAAGACTGCACTGAGCAGAAAGTCCTGAGTGACAACCTGCAGAAGCTGTACTAAAGGCTGTGTGAGCTCAATTTCCTTTGGAGAAATGCCATTTCACAGCTATTCATTTGTTCTGTTTATCCATTTGTTCTGTTCAGGATACATTCATGATGATGGCTGCAAATACTGTCTGCTATCAGTTTTTGGACTGAAAGGCAGAGAAAGGAATAGAAAGTACCCTGGTGGGTGACAAAGGCTTTCCTCTGGGAAGTCCAACAGTGTGTTATGTTTTTCCTTAGGTCTCCAAAGGAAACATCAAATGTGCATCCACTTGAGAGGAGTTTACCCATGACTGAGGGGGTCACTGGTACTGGCCTGGCCTGGCCAAATTGTCAGTGACTAAGTGCATACATGGCAGCTCTCTTTTAAACTCCCAGAGCACTGTTCCTGCTGCCTTCTCAAGAGCACACTTACTGGGTCCAAATCAGAATGGTCCACCATAAACACATCAAACAAACATAAAATTGTGACAGTAACATAATTGTAAAATTCTGTTTACAGCAGTTCACTCTACTCCAGAAAAGGTTAAGTACCAGCAATCTTCAAAGAGTCAGCTAATTTTACAGCACTAAAAAATTAATATTCATTTTGTACTTAAGTTTTATCAGCCAGATCATCCTTGGCAATTTAAAACACTCCTCCAAACCCCTTTATGCTCTCAGATTTATGCTATAAGACATAACCTTGTGCACTGGCTTTGGGTGTCGCAAAACTTTCATTATATGGTAGCCATATCTCAGATAATCACAAAATACGCAGATTACATTAATCAATTACAGTCAACTCGGCTTAATGTTACCATCAGTTTTCCACAAAATTTCCTTCTATTAAAAGCATTTTCCCAGGAAACACCATAACCTGCCTCTGGCTGAAAATGAAGCACTGCATTTGTTTTCCAGTTCTTGAGTGCTTTAGCACCTGTGGTCTCCCTTGTTGCTCATTTTCAACACCAGTACAAATGAATGTAAAATAAAATTGAACAGCAGCCCTGTTTATGACAGACTTTCTCCATAGCTTTGAGACAAAAGATGAGATTGTTTTTATTGTTGTATGAGCATCCTCAAATGTTCTGACTGATATTAAATGCTGAAAAAGCCACATTTCTCTCATTTCTCTTCCCTTCTTCCTCTCTCTTCTAAATTGGCAAGCAGTTAAAATAAAATATAAATCCTAAATTGGGAATATGTGCACCACAGGAGCTTTGGCTCCTAAAAAATTTAGCTCCTTTTGCTACATTTTCCACCTGAATGGGCATTTTTTTTTTTTTCTTCATCAAAAGTGTGCAAAGAAAGATTGTGTCAAGTTCTCTGAGGATACAATTACACTTCACCAGACTGTGTTCAACCCCAAGCCTTTTTTTGACTTGCTGGACCTGATACAAAGGGACAAATCTGAAAAGATGGTTACAGGATAGCTGAATTATTTCAACTCCTTGAGTAAGATTCATTTAGCCTAACTTAGGCATCCAAAGGCTAGATTTTTAAGCCAAAACTAGCCATGTGGAGTTCTTGATGGGAAGAAACAGACACTTTCATGAGTGACTCATCTCAAGCTGAGCTAGGTGTTTAAGCTGATTTGATCTGTGGAGGTGACTGTTGATGAATGGGTATCCAGGTCACACATTAAGGAAATAAATATATCTTGCTCTGGGAGTTTAGGTGAATAAGTCGGTTTAGGTATCTAAGTATCTTTTTGGATCTGCCAAAATGATATTAATAAAGAAGTAATCAAAACACAATTAATGTCACTAATATATATGAAAGTCTGGTATTGGTTGGATTCTGTTATGAAAATTATCATAGAAAACCAGACAGGTTGAGGTGGGAAGGGGCCTCTGGAGGCCATCTTGTCCAACCCCTGCTCAAGCAGGGACACCCAGAGAAGCGTGCCCAGGACACGCTTTTGACCAGGTGGCTTTTGAATATCTCCAAGAAGGAGACTCCACACCCTCTGTGGGCAACCAGTGCCAGTGCTCAGTCACCCACACAGTGCAGAAGGGCTTCCCGGTGTCAGACAGCACCTCCTGTGTTCCAGTTTGTGCCCACTGCCTCTTGTCCTGGCACTGGGCATCGCTGAAAAGAGCCTGGCTCCATCACCTTTGCAGCCTCTCTTCAGATATCTATAGACATTAATGTGACCTCCACTGAGCCTCTTCTTATACAGTCTGAACAGTCCCAGCTCACTCAGAGTCTCCTTACAGGAAAGGTGCTCCAGTCCCTTCATCATCTTGATTACTAGCAAAAAAAAAAAAAAAAAAAAAAAAAAAAACCAAACCAATCTAAAATCAATCAAACAAACAAAAACAGTTCCATGTTAGACAAATTTAAGGACTACTAGGTATCAACTTTGAAGCTAGGTCAAATGTTATAGACAGAATTTTAGCTATTCTGGAAAATGTTAACAGAATCAGCATGAATGTGAAGAGCTGTATGTCTCATTTTTCTCCTTCAAACACATATTTAAGTGTTATGTGTTTTTATCAGGCAAACTAGATGAAAATTGAACTATTTTACAAGTGACCTAGATGTTACACTGCTGGTGCTACCAAGGGAAAACAATAAGGTGAAAACCTAAGCAATCAGACAAATGCTTGTTGAGGTGTTACTATTACCAGCTTGAAACATTTTTTTCTGCTGTGCAGTGCAAACCCAATTTTTATTCTACTCGGTGATTTCAAAAGCAACACTGGACAATGGATTACAGTTTATTTTAAGATTAAATATATATCTAATTATGAGAAATTCAAATTGTTTTTTTTTTTTTTCATTTTACCTAAGTTACAGATGTTTTTGACAGTGGTGAAGTTTTCCAGCAGAAAAAGCCACATGGTATTCAGGCTCTGACCTTTCTTCTGGAATCTGTGGGAACATTACTGCATAAAAATAGCTGATTAATTGAAATTCTCTTTACCAATTATATACTTTCAACACTACTACATCTGTCACACAAGGACAGGTTTGCCACTCCATGCCTGGTCATTCTGAACAACTGCACAGCTGCAGTCATTATATCACTTCTAGTCTCTGAAATGCACAAAGCAGTCTGAAAAATAGGTGGCTAGGATTCCTATCCAGTAATTAGAGAATGCCATCTTTTCCATGAACAGTTCTCCTTGCCCCCCTGGCCAAGATCAGGGACTGCTGCCTTTTTTGGTTCACTCACCTACGGGTCTTGACCTGTCCCTCCATCCCTCAGTTCTTACTAGGGTCCCTGCATAGCACATCACTGCTGGTGCTGCTGCACCTCCAGCTCCTTGGCGTTCCCTTTCTCTACATTCTCACTGGGAGCACTTTACCATTTGGGGACGTATATATCATGACTAACAGAAAAGAAAGAAGCCTTCTTTCCTTTGTATGTAAAGCTCTCTTCAAATTATTATTAATATTATTACTATCATTGTTGTTGTTGTTAAAATGTTACTATTAGCATATTTCACAGTAGCTCTCTCAATCATATCCTTCCAGGGAATTTCTATGTTAGAAATTTCAAGTTGCAAAGATGCCCTCTTGTCAACCATTTCTTGATACTGAATATTGACAAGTGCCTATCTTCCCCTTTGTTGCCTGCCTCTGCCTGCCCCTCTTACTGACACCACCCCAGCACTGAGGCTGGTAAGACGCCTACAAGAGTCTGTGGTGCATGAGGGGCAACTGAGCAACACTCCCTGGGGAACGGGGTCCCTGAGAATCCAGTTCCCCAACTCCTCTGCATGAGCTTATAATCTCTTTTCATGCTGATTTTTAGCTTTTCTGCCAGTGTCTCCTGAGAAACAAAGAGGCTGGCAAGTGAAGAGACTTGCCATGTTTGCTGTAGAGGCAGGACATCTGGTTCTTCTGTGTCTGGAGAAATGGATTTTTCTCCTCTTTCATTCCTACAGTACAAATTCATCCAGCTACATGTTATTAGCACATTCACACACACAATGATGATACAGGACTAAATAATGTGCAGGAAAAAAATGTCATTAAAATGGACTAATGGACTTTCTTAACTGATGTTCTCCAAACTCCTTTGAGGAAAATAAGACCTTTGAAGACTTTTTTTTTTTTTTTTTTTTTTTTTTTTTCTTTTCTGATTATGCAGGTACTGAGAGACAAGCAACTGGACAGATGTTTGCATTTTTAGGAATGCAGTGGGTTTATCTGCAAAGATCACAGAGTCCCATGTCAGCACAGTTGATTGAAATACCCATAACTTCAAAGAGATCCAGTGTGCCTTCTTCTTCCTCACCTTGTGAAGTCACACTGGTAACAACAGTGTGGAAAGATATAAGAGGTAAAGAAACCATGACTACTGAGTAGATTTTTAAATAAATGAATTTGTAACCAGATAATGTTGCTACGACCACATAAAGTATTGCATATTACTGCATTACATGTTTCTGAAAAAAATACAACAATATGGAGGCTGAGTTAGAAATACCATCAGTAGGGTGAAGTGGAGAAGGAGACAGGCTGCCTTCCAAACCCAGTCTGTCCAGCACAAATTTAACTGCTACAGCTCTCTGAGATTCTGCAGAGCCAAAGAAAGCCTTCGGAGTACACTCAGATGTGATGCCTAGGTTAACTTTAAGTTTTAGCTTTATTTATGAACATACAGGACTTGGGTGGATGCATTGATATAAAGTGCTATGCATAAATCTTAAATCTGAAGGATTTTACTTTGTTGTCCCTCCAAACATTTGTAAAACAGACAAATATAAACTGTCAACGCTGTCCAAAAAACAAACCCCACAATTTTGAGCATCGTTTACTTCTAGACCAGAGCACAAAAGATCAGTGCAGAAACAATGTCCAAGTTGAAATAAGCTGTCACATTTGCCAGTACAAGAGGCTTATGACTGCTGACTAGTTTTGTTATCTATCCATGCCAAATCCTCTGAGCCAGCCACCCACTGTTTCTATCACTTTTTGAATCTAAGCACAGTATGCAAGTGTTTTAATTCAGACTCAGTTGTCTGCACTGGATAATCAAAATATTCTGGTTTTGGACTTCAAAACCTGCACATTCTAAGTTTTCAGCACTCTTTTGTCAACACTACAGAATCTGAATATATCTATGAAAAGTTTTAGGCACAGCACTCTCCTTTAGCATTTCCAGTATAATTCATTGAAATGCTCATCTAAATACTATGTTTTTCTCTTGTCCCCCACCCCCCTTTTTTTTTTCCCCGATAGACTGATCAGTATTTTTGCTTATTTCCATTCATTTCCTTCTACCCTGATGGGACAAAAATATTTGAAGACATACACTTTTTATCTGCTTCCCAAGTGTGTTCATAAAGTGGTGACTTGAAAACAGAATCCTTCTGTTCCCTACTCATAGAGATTCAGCTTTTATTTTCAAAAGAAAGAGATGGAAACTTTGGGCTAGAAAGAAAATATGCAGTGAAGAGTATGCAGCAATGAAGGCAGACAATCATAGCTGTTTAAATGCCATTCTCTGTTTTGGCAAGTGGTACAATTAATTTTGTGTAAGCTACCTAAGTGCCTGTTTGAGTAACATCTTCCATTAATCTTTAAGATCTTTGTTGTTGATTTTCTGCTACCAGCAGATTGGCAAAGAGATGTTCTGTGTAATAACGGTTGTTTCAGAGGGCAGTAACAGATTTTCTACCTTTTTTTTTTTCCTTTTTTTTTTTTTTTTTTTTTTTTTCTTTTTAGGTGATAACTATAGCTAATTCACTGTTGCTTGATATGAGAATTAGCTCAGGTCTACTCCAGTTGCTGACAAACTGAAAAACTCAGAGACATTGATCAAGCACAACTATCAGTTTGTACAATATTGTTCTGCTGACAGTTGGCCGTTTTCATGCAGACAGCTTAGTGGCCACATAAGTAGTCCAGTAGAACCCCCAAAGCATTTTTGAAGAACTAGCTGGGGATCAAAATACCAAGCAACAGATGAGGAACCGAGCCATTAGTAGATAATGCCAATAAAACTTGGTGGAACAGCTAGAAAAGTTGTCCAGCAACATATGGTCTGTGCTAGATAAAGCTTATACTTGTCTGTGATTGTATCTTTCATCTGTGGCTATTGGATCTGATGGGCATGCTCTTTTGGACTAAATACTTTTAGTAAGGTATAAATGCACTTTGTATTTACTTTACCACTTTATTTAATTTATTTACCGCATATTTGCTTTAAATAAATACTACTTTGATTGATGAGATGTTTAAAACAGTGGACTGAGAAAGCTCCTGGATGGCAAATGAAATAATGCAATATGCTTTTTTATTATTATTATCATTTTTCTTTTTTCTTTTTTTCTGAAAACCTGCTGAGAATGCAAGGTCCAGTGCCCAGTGGCTGCAGCTAGTTATTTGCCTCGCATGAAAAAAAAAAAAAACGCTGAGAGAATAAGAAGTTAACTTTTCTGAAAAGAAAAGATCCTGCTTGGAGCTACAATCTCTAAAAGAAAGCTTGGATTTCTGAACAAGAAAATGGCCTGTTTGCTATTTCTGATTGTGTTCTGTTAAACAGGATCTGGTACATTATTTGTGAACAAAATGGAGACAGGCTACTTGTATCTTCTTCTAAAAGAAACATACAGAGAGGTCTATATTATCTAACTCAGGAGCACCAGTAACAAGGTCTAGAAGCAGTAGGAGAGTTCTTCTCATTGCTGTCAGTGCAATGCTAGACTTTACAAGACAAGTTTAAGGAGTAGCCATGGAATATCCATAAAAGGTTACAGTTTCGCTTCAAAAACCTGACTCTCTCATTACTTTAAAAAGATTACAATCTTTTTTTTTAGAATGATTTTCTATTTGAAAATCATTTTATGCCCTTTGTACTCTAGCATAGTTCCACAGAATATGATGTCATGGGTCTTCATAAATCTATAACTATGCTTGACAGCTAAACCTATACACTTTTCTTTGTGCTTTTCTTCTGAAAAATCACGTTTTAAGCGCTGGTGTCATTAAGGTTGTCATGACTTGAAAATGAAAGGCAAGGATACATTGAGCCCAATGTTTCAAAGAGCAGTTTGAGCTGCATTCTCATGCATCAGTTAGCTTTGCAAGCCACCTGAAATCACTAGGAACAAACACAAACTTATTTTCATAGTGACCAAAACCCATAACTCATCCTTCCAGGAGTGACCTTTTTCACTGGGCTAAGGCGGATGTGTACAAATGGTGTGCCCTGCCCGCTGTTTGAGGTGAATGCAGGTACATCAGCTGAAAGCCATGAGCTGCATAGCTACAATATGGATGCAAATACCCCTCACTAATAATGTCTGTAAAGCGATAGATGTATAAGCTTAGGCTTAGCACAGAGCTAACATGTTTTCCACTTAGAGTTTATTTCCACTGAGTGGAAGCATGCTTCTTGGAAAAAAAATGGCCACAGGCACTATCAGTCTTTCTCTCTCTTCTCTCCCATTACAAGACTAAAGCATCCTTTCTTTCAAAGTTACCCAAAATAAGAAAAAAAAAAAATCTTCCTCACATTGCAAAGCTCTTCAAGCATGTCCTTATAGTTCCTGGCTACATGTCTCTTCTGAAAATATGCAACTGTGAGTTCATCTGCCATAGTCAAATCACATCCAGACTTTCCCAAAGGCCACTACTCTTTTCATTCAATGAGGTACTTATTCCTCCAAAGATAGTTAAGCATCTACATTTGAACTGGATAAAAGAAAGTATTACTTGTGGAACCCTGAATCTGACATGACTTCAGACATTTCAGTGTGCCCACTGTTGTCTTCTGTCTGGCTTTAGGCACAGAACTAGGTCCCATCTATTCTTTTCTGAGAATGGAAAAATACAATACAGATTAGTTTATCTTAATTTTCCTTCAGAGGCCTGTGCTGCCTTCTCCATTAATTACACACAAACCTCAGGCTCCTGAATGAAGTGCCCTCAATCACCCTGCTCTGACTAGATGACTGCTTTTCAAAAAATAAACCAGGATATGTTCCTGAAAGCAAGCACTCTGGAAATGGACTTATACTGTCACTGCCAATTTAGCTTGTCTGGGGGAAGAGAGTGAGATTAAGGAGCAAGCAGAAAGTGGCTCCATTAGAACCCTTCAGGCAATTGGCAACATCTACTCTGTGGCCTTGAATTGGATATGAATTAGTAAAAATGTTTGAAATAGCAAATGATAAAAGAGTTACATTTCAGGTTCTACCACAGCTTGAATTACTTTCATTTTGAATATACCAGTTGTGCTAAGTTTTAATTAAACGAAAAAGGTCTGTAAATCAAAAAGATCTAAATACAGAGGCAACAGAGAGAAATCAGAAAGCCCAGAAGCAAAATGTGTTATATCCTCTGCATTATTCACCGTTACAGCCACTGCAGGGTTCAGGATCACAATGCTTAATGTATTAATGCTCTCCTAGCCAGACCTTGAAAACATTTGTACATACTATTACAGGACTAAAAGGACTTCTGCAACACTTTATGAGGCTTACATAGATAAGGTGAGTACATTTTTTTTTCTCACCCAAATCCCTCTTTTCTGTTTCATAGGTATTGAATCTCTGAAAACATATCTACAAAACGAACCCAGCACATAAGTAAAACTGCAAGTGACACTGGAAAATACAATTTTCAGTGCTCTTCTGGAAAAGATACATATTTTATTAAAAGTATTAACATGTTTTTGATCTTATTTTGAATTTCTCTATCTATTGTTTCTATATAAATTATACTGTATTAAACATATATATATATATTTGCACTCTCTCTTTTATGTTTCCTGGCATAGGCACTTATTCTTTCATTATATCTTTATATCCACACATGTTGTGTGTGCATAAGTGTTTGTATAATCTGGCTTTATGTTTCTAAACCAAATGATAAATGAAAATAAATGCTTATTGGACACTTTATTGTGAAGTTTGATTGTTGCATGGTGAGACTTACTGAATACAAATAATTCTTGAAAACATCTACTGCAGCCAATGGATGAGTTTAGAATTCAAACTGGAATAGGTACAAAGGAAATTGACTGGAATGCTGGGATGCTCAGAACTGTAACTCTGTTTTAGGAGAGAAAATTAAAATAGCTTGGGCTTTGTTGCCTAGCCAAAGCCAATACTTAGAAGGGACATATGTTCTGTCTCTAAAAAGAAAAAGAAAAAAGAAAAAAAAAAAAAAAGAATGGAAAAGGGAAAGAAAAAGGTAAACATTAAGGAAGGAAAATAAAATTCAAGGACTAAATTTCTAACTGTCAGACAGTATTTTGTCTGGAGACAGCCTTCAGATGCCAGTAATGGGAGCAAAACTCTTAAACTGAGTTTACTCATTCTATTAAAATGGATCAGTGATATGATTGCAGAGCACAAGCAGCAAGTCCTTTTCTAATGCAGGGAAGTTTGATCTTCTGAGACAGAGTTGTGCTAGTCTTAACTTCAACCTTCTTTGGGTTATCACTTAAGAACTAAACATATGCTGAGGCTTCAGTGATGTTCTGTAATATTCACATATTCTGTTGCCTACCAAGACAGCCAGTTGGAACTGTATGGACTTTCAGGCTAATGCCAGTATGGACTTTCAGGCTAATGCATGATGGCTTGCTTTTTTTGTACAAGCAGTGCATTCCTGAGTGCTTGCAATTTTAGCTGGATTATTATTATTGACATGTGTACTTTTTAAGTATGAAATGGCTTTATTAGAAAAAAAAATAATGCCAGACATACTAATTTGTTTTGCATTTTTCCAAAATATTTGTATTTTTATTTTCTACTGTATTAGTATTTTGTCCAAACCCTAAGAAAGATATATATAAATTGCTAAAAATGTTTTTACCATGCAATTTCCCATCTGCTTGAAGGAAAGAGAAAAATGGATTCTATTGCAGCAATAATATACACACACAATGGAGTAACATTGGACAGAGAATGAGAAACTCTAGTCGGACTTTATCATTTTTATATTTAATTTTAATAACAAGTAAACTGAAAGTACTGCACCAGAAATGTACTTTACATATACACACAGATACAGCTACTTAATAATTTGTATTTTGATCAATACAGGACCACATATTCTTGGGATTCCTTGGTCACCCTCTCCTTCTCCTACAACTGAATCCCTTGCCTCCAGCGAGCCTGATCCTGCATCAGAGCACTGAGGTTTACTCTGACTTCAGGTGTGCCATGATGACAAAACCCTTGCACATGTGCTGTGCAGAACATTCTCACATCTGAATCCCAATGAATCTGTAAAGTGGATACACTCTCCCTCACCGAACATAAAGTGGATACAGTTCATACAGTTCAACAGATTATGTTTTGTTGAACTGCGATTCTGCACCAATTATTTTGCTACCGAATTTTTTAGACATTCATTGTGGTTCTCTGTGTTTCTTGTTAACTAAAGCTGGCATTAAAGAATGACTCTTTTAATTAGAAGATTATAGTAATTACTATATCATTAACTATAATACTCTTATTTTATGTAGCACACTAATATGTATGAAATAAAAATGAGTTAAGCAACTACGAGCTTACTTCTGTAACCTACAAGATTATTTAAGGTCATTGCCCTTCATGACTCTTTAGACCAAGAAAATTCCCTTGTGGGAGTAAGGTTGTACAATACGAACACTAACTAAAAACAACGTGTTTATTTCTTTTGCAGAATGAAATAGTGACAAGTTTATGCTTAGTCCTATGTTGTTAGTCCTTCTCTATTTTCAGCATGAAACAAAACAATGGAAAATGATAAGATTTCACAATATTATGCTGCTATATAAGCCAGAAATTACACTATATTTTTTTTTTTTTTTTTTTTTTTTTTTTTTTCATGGTATTTTTACATACATTAGATATATCCATAGTGAGAAAATAAATAATGAAAACAAAGCAAAGCAAAGCAAAACAAAACAACAACAACAACAAAACATAATATGGTTTGCCTAATACTATTTTGTTCATTTAGAGAAGTTAACATGTTACATATACAGACATATAATTAATTTAATCTTTGCTTACTTTTGCAAGGAATGATCTCAAAACCTAGCCTGCTTACAGGGTGAAAAGTTGGTCTTAAAATTTAGTCTACGTTAGTTTGAAAAAGGAAATAATCCAGCCATGTAATCTTGCTACTAATTTTAGTTAATCTTTCTCCAGTCAACACAATAACAAATTATGCACTGGCAGCCAGCACTTGAATTAGCAGGAACCAAAACACTCAAGTGCCTCTAACTTTCATTTCAACTTTCACAAAAAGATGGCCAATCAGAAAAATACGGCAGGAGTTTTAAAACATTGAATATGAACAGAGCACACTTTCTCCTGCTTTAATTTTTCTGATTTAATCACCCTTAACTATCAAAGAAATTCTGTATTCACAGTTTCTGCATATGCATTTCTTCAGATAGTGAAATGTCTTTTATTCATAATACTGTTCTGTATTATATTTTTAAAAATATATTTCACTATATTTATATGTGTATGCATTCAATTTTCCTAATTTCCTTATGAATGTGGTGTGAAAACTATGTGCTCATCTATTTCTTTTTGACTTCACTTCAATTACTATAAAAGTGACTGTCTTTAGGACATTTTTTTTCCAGAAAGCCGCTTTTTTTCCAGACCTAGAAAGTAGGATGAAGACCTAAGAACAGGAGTATTGTAAACTCAGCTGTGATACAAACTCATTTTGTTGTCCTGCACTAGTTACTCAATAATGGGTGATGGATTTAGTCAACCTGAACACAGAACACACCGTAAGCTGCTTCAGTACAGGAACAGTCTCAAAAAGCACTTGGTCTCAGAGCCAACTTCTGAGATCCAATTTCATTCCCTATTTTCCATCCCAAGAAGGAAATGCTTTGACGCTACGCTACGGTCCAGCAATGGCAAGGCATGATGCCTGTGGTGTCAATTCAACTGAGCATCACCCAGGGGGATGCTACCTCCCTGGGGAAGAGCCCCTGCCAGGGCTGGCAGCATGCTCCAGCGAAGGATGCCAATGAGTTTGTTGGCCTCGTGGCCAAATACATATGAGCCAATGAGTTTGTTAATGGCATTTTTCCTCATTAGTTTTCATCATTTTTCTTACCACAAAGGAATGGGGCAGAAGGTCTGGAAAGAAAATCAGGGGTATGGAGAGTCATTTCAAATCTGTATAGTTATGAAAAAGATTTTAAGCATTTAAATAGTAGCAAAGCTAAATATTTTACCCACACTTGCCATTTTAAGATTTTATTCTTTGGGAATACTCTACAATCACCTCTAACTGGTTCTATAACATTAGCAGAAACTTATACACAAGAAGTATACTTCTTTAAAACAAATAAATTGGATACAAAGTTTTCAAATTTGCAGTACCACAAGGAGATGTAATTGGCCCTTTATATGTCACAGATTTTAACAAAGGGTTCTTTCCACTTGGAACAGAGGAGCAATAATTCTGTAATGTGCTAGTAAACCAGTAAACTGCAAAATATCCAAAGATATATTGCATTTTTATAGAGAATGACAGTTTTAAGAAGTATCTGTGTACTGCCTTGGAATGCAGGCATTGAGCTCAATTTCAGCAACAAAAAAAGAGTCAGTAGGGCACTATTACTGAAACCTCAGCAAAAATCATCCTAACCAAAACACATTTTAATAATGAGGGACAAAACATCAGGAAAAAAGAAAACAAACAGATTTGGAACTAGAATAATTAATACTGTTATTAATTATACTTAATAGTAAACAACCTAGAGGGAAAAGAAGCATTAATATCTCCTTTTAATTTTGAAAATTAATGCTGCTTTCAGTTAGAGGCAGTACTAATACAAATGTAATGACAATTTACTTCATAAGCCACATTAACATTGTTTAAAAGGCGTTAAGCCAGCATCTCACTAAATGTCTGGAACAAATAATAGGATCTCAGCACTGTAGTACACAGCGGTATAATGTACAATAAAGTACATTGTTATGCATCACTGCAAACTTCCAGCAGACACCAGCAATATAACCTGAACAACAAAAACAATCAAGATCTTTCTCTTCTGAAAGTAATTTAAAAATAATGTGAAACAAAAATAGCAACATGAATGAGACCACTATTTATCCTTTTTTATTCTGACAATGCTCAGAGCTCTCATTTGGATTAAATGCGAAGGGTGCTGCACTAAGAATGGTCTAATTAGTGTAGACTCTAATGAATATGTACAACTTTAAATGGACAAGCATACCTTTGAATTCCATAGGATGACTTGCATTTATAAAGTATAGAAAATCATCTCCAGAAATAGAAAGAAGTGAAGGAAGATTCCTTGCTATTTTGTTACTTCACAGATTCAGAAATCCTTCAGTAACCAAAATACAGAAGAAAAGCAAAAGTAGGCCAAAGGATTCACCATATGCCAAGAATTTAACCCTGTCCACTTTCATCTTTCTGCCTACAGCTTTCTGTCAGGAGGACTACTTTTTCTCAAATACCAATAGTTTTCTATATTTGGTGTAAAAATTCATCATACTGGAACAAAGAGTGCAGGTGAGGATAATGTATGATTAATAGAGATGACAGGCTACCATCCTTAGGGGAAATAAAATTGCTGTTGCACAGTCTGTTTTTTGTTAAAAGGTAATGGGAAATTTTTCTGCTTGTGTGTAGGGAAATAGAACACAGGTATTTTTAAAAAGCACACACTGCCTAAGAATATTTCATAATGCTTACACATTTCACCTTTAAATAACACAAAATGAACCAGAGCATCTGTCCTGGGTGGGACTGCCTCCAGTAAGGACAAATGTTCATCTCAGGAGAGCTTTCAGGTTTGGTTAAGCCTGAGAACAGTCTGTGGGGCAAAAACCAGTAAGAAAAATGGCCAACAGCAGAAAAGCAGGCAAGCACTGGGAAATACAGAATGACAAAGAACAACTGGTAGCATTTTTCAACACCGAATTATGTTGTATATGGCAAAGCATCAGAGATGGGCCCTAATTCTGAGAGCTTTCCACCAGACTATGATTATTCTTTAGGTTATAGATGTATTAGGATTATGCATGCTTGTTTCTTTTATAAAAATGTTTCCTACAAAATATTTTATTAGCAGACAGATCTGTGATTCTATTATTCTATTTGGTTTATTTAAGAAGATTTGATAATGAAAACAAGCAAGTTTCTATATAATAATGTAGAAGGTGAGTACTACTGGGTATGGCCTGGGTAATGGATGCTTTTTTTCCAGAGGTTACAAGAAGAGGTGACCATTGACAGCTTATTTGAAAGATAAAAGTAGTTAATTGAATAGCTGAATGCAACAAAATCTTTGCACTGAAAATCAATGAAATAGAGTAATCCTAGTATGTTAGTTATTGATCTTACTTATATGTTAGTTATCGATCCTCTAACAGTTCATTATGTGGATAATTGTAAATTCTCTTCAGAATCTTGCCTTCTGGACCTGAAGAGAGATGAGTTCCCATTTTGCTCAGGACTATGACACCAGCACATCCCACAGAATCTGCCAGGTCCAGCTGGAGGTCTGGCAGTGAAAGGACCTACACCTTGTGAGATGCTGCCTGCTCCAAGGAGGCAGAAGGAGCAGCCAGCAGCTGCAGGTGATGGACAACTGCCCTCTCAAATAACCCTCTGCATTTTCTTTACTCTTGCATTAAGCAATACAGTCCCTTGGGGAGAAAAACTGGAAGGAATAGCTATGAAACTAAGCATCAGCATTACCACAGTATTATCAACCACAGCACTGATCCTCTCTAGACTTCAAAAACACTTCAAAGGCCACTTCTGTCCTTCATTCTCTATTCTTCTCATCTGAATGCAACCAGACTGTGCCTTAGGGTCACAGAAGGCCAGGACTGTGTTACTGAGGAAGAGTCCCATGTACTTTTCACAGCTGGTGTGTCCCTCACTGTCATCACTGGATATCTCCAGCTTTCCCACAAGAAATGGATGTGAAATGAAGCAGAGAGCCCCTGTCCAATTCTCCTGTCCTGTCCTGTCCTCTCGTTTCACTTTATTTTTATTTTAAATAGCAGAGAATATGTGTACAGTGGAGAGGAATTCCTTGGTCAGAACACCAAGATGATGACCATGTGAGTTGGTAACAATTCACGGACAACCAGTTGAAGTGCAGACTTGGCCAGTGTAGGTTTAGATCTAGTCTAACTGGGATATAATGCCACTCTGGCAAAACTGCATATAAACGAACACAAATTAGAAAAGTCTACAAGTCACAGCATGCTGAGTGGGCTTACTGATTCAGGGCTCTGCTAGTTGAGACTTCATTTCATGATGCTATTTTCCAGGGGGATAAACATCATTAAACTTTTGTTTAGAAATTTTTCATCCTTTTGAGAAATGAGTGGATCCACACTGGAAAAGTTTCTGAAATTAATATTCCTTGTTTCTTAAAGGCAAAACCCAATTACTTTCTAAGCACTTAGGAAAGTCTGATATGTTAACTGCTAAGAAGGTCATAGCAATTTAAATGCTTAAAGGCTAGAAAAACTCTCCTTAAATGGATAACCTTTCTTAAGTGGCTTCTTAAATTGCCTGAAAGATATCTATCAGTAAAAGTACAAGGGGAAAAATATATATATATATATATAAAAATAAACATACCAAGCTGCACAAATAATAACAAAGTATTGAAATCCCACATGCAGCTCTTTTCAACACAAACACTAAGTTCTTTAGACATCCACAGAGCCTGACACCTGTCAGTCTTCTGGGATCATTCTGAAGAAGAGGAAAATATTATTAGCCTTGTCCAAAGTAGAAGAAAAACAACATTGGACCTTATCACTTATATTAAGTTGCATATATGCTGGCAAAAACAGCACAGGTTTTTGGTTTGAAAAGTCTCTAATTTATGGGCACAAAATACAGCTGTGTAAATAGTCTGCAATGAGTATTTAATTTACTGTATTTTGACCCTGGCTTTTTCCTCCCAAAATATCTCACAGCAGATGTTTTGATGTCAATGCTTTTTACATGAAATCAGCCAGCGAGTGGAATTTTCTTGATGTTTATTGACCACAATGTCATTTGAGTTCCCTGAGAAGATGAGCATATTAGGCACAAAGAATTTAGCAGAAGTGGAATTACAAAATTATTTCTGGATGTGATTCCAAAATTTTCTAGCAAAATTTGATTGTTGGAATAGTAAAAAAGCTAATAAAAAAGGGATAAGTACAGAAGAATGATTAATTTATTGTGTCCCCTGTCCCTCCCTGCTTCACTGTTTAAATTTAATATCCAATCTGTCTTTCCCCAGCACCCTGCCTTGTCTCCTGGTTCTCTAAATCCACATGCCAAGGGAGACCTCAAAACACTGAGTTTCTCTTGACCTTGCTGGTGTGCCACCGGGCTTCTGAAAATGACGTGAACATGGTTTACAATCATTATTTTTTCTTGATTTATTTTTAAGCTATATATAATTACTTTTAACAGGTCAACCTCTCTTTTTATACCATGTAAGTATTCTTAGTATACTCACTTCTAGACTCTTGAACCCCTAGTTCTCCTAACTTGTATTCCATTTTTGTTCTTGAGGACTGCAAAATTGACCTGAAGATCTAGTGTGAAACATTACAGAAAGTGCAAGCTAAATGATAAAGCAGGTGCAGCATTCTAATGGACTGATCAATGAGCCTGTCAGATCATCTGTGGATGGGGATGGTGGCACTAAAGTTCACCTGGAAGATTTGCATTACTGCATAGAAAAAAAAAAGATGAGCAGGATGAGCAGTGGGAAAAAAAAAAGAACAGTATCTTCTAACCTAAATGAGCCAGTGGTTTAAAAGAAGCCTTCTTGGAAGTTAACCCTTTATTGCAACATTTCAGATTGCCAGAAGAGGAGGGTTAAAAGCTTTTCCTACGGCTTTCCATCATGGTTGTCCATATGCCAAACCCGCTATGCCTTCCAGCTCACACTGCGATGGTTCTGTTTGACACTGATGCTCAAGGAGTATATACTCAAGAACTGTCAACATGGTTAATTAAGGCTATGATATGGCTTGCAATATAAATGCTGGATATCGTGGCATGAAGCTTGTCCTCAGACAAATATATCTCAG
Source organism: Oxyura jamaicensis (assembly GCF_011077185.1). Taxonomy (NCBI): domain Eukaryota; kingdom Metazoa; phylum Chordata; class Aves; order Anseriformes; family Anatidae; genus Oxyura; species Oxyura jamaicensis. The sequence continues at coordinate 91,813,582 of NC_048895.1, read as the reverse complement.
TATATACCAACAGATGTTAAAAATCTGCCCTCCTCCCAATAAGGACTATTACTCAGATGAATGCTAGACTTACTAGAAAAAAATATAATGATTTTGTCTGTATCATGCAGACCAGAAAGATAGTATAATATCTAATGCTTGCTTGATGAGAAGAGTTTTCAAACTAAAGCAAAAGCATGTTTAACTCACAAGAATGGTTTATCAACTATACTCCCATACATGTATCATGATTCTCCTGACTACAGCCCTGCAGGGTATTCTTTGATAGCTTTTGCCCACTTTTCCATTTAGGCAAAAATAAATGAATGAAAAATTTTATAAGAACTTAGTAATTTCCAGAACTAACTTGTGTGGAATTTGCCTGCAGTACTGCACGGGAGATGACACAGCAAAAATGGGAACTGCAAATGCTGAGAAACTATAGAACCAGATAATAAAGTGACTAGATTTAAACATCCAGAGGTGATGAAGCTGGCATTCATCAGATATCAGAGGTGGAAGAAAGACTTAGAATTTCCACCTTCCAATTACCAAATAACATTAAACTTTCTCAGTTTTGAAGAAGTACTTGCTCCACAGCCATACCCATGTGTCAAAAATTGCATTCCACACAACAACTGAGTATCCATGCAGAACGAGGCATGTAAAATATACCAGTGCCTATCTGACTTTTCTCAAGCATAAGGGGTGTGTATGAAGTTTGTGCTAAGGTCCAAGTTCTCAGTACAGGGCAGGTGGAATACGTCTTAAATGGCACCAGACACCAATACTTAAGTGAATCAATAATCAACAGTGTTAAAGGCACCCAGAGAATTCTTCAGCTTGCCTAAGATAAGACATCTGGAGTTAGCCAGCTGGAGAGACCTCTGCACTCTGATGATGGTGTTCATTACATCTCCACTGATTCTAAAAGAAGTCTAGACACTTTGTTTCCTCACAGTTCACATCTATGCATTTGAATAGGGAGCTGCATATACTCACAATGTAGAATCATAGAATATCCCGAGTTGGAAGGGACCCATAAGGATCATCAAGTCCAACTCCTGGCACCGCACAGGTCTACCCAAAAGTTTAGACCATGTGACTAAGTGCACACGGATGTAGATGAGATAGGCACAATTTTCTGTAATCAGTGGGAGTGCAGAAGATGGACTAGGGAGCACAGAGCAGGAACCTAATACAAAAAATATAGTCAAGGCTAGTGTGGCCTTGGCAAGTAGAGGGATTTGTATTTTTCCCCATTATTCAATCCCTGGTAGACAGCTTTCTTCTTGAATGAAATCCAGATGCATTTGCTGGCTTAACACTACCAGAGGGCTTTATTTCATTTTATTTTCTCAATGTATCATGTCAGAGATAACATTGTATCTATATTAATCAACTTATTTCTTTTTATTATAGGTAAATTTGATGGTGATGATAGTTCTTTTGAAAGCTGATCTTTAGATAAGAATTATGTTATTAAGAAGCTCATTATTTTCTATTTTCAGGAACACTTCTGGTTTCTGAGTTTACCTACAAATTCAAAAGATAATTATACGTTGTTCTGCAGAATAATTTACAGTATATTACAGTCTGCTTATCCTCTAGAAAAATGTCACTTTGTATTTTAGTGTTCTCTTTACAAGATATTGCACAAAATACTTGGCACTGTCATTTTTACAAAAGGTGCTTGATATGTCTTCCTTATCTGTGTCAAAACTAAATTGAAACACAGTATTTAAAGGCTGTTTGCCTGAAACAAGTATGCCAGAAACATACTGATGAAATGCTTAAAAAGAACGCTCCAAACACTTTTGCAATTAAATTAATCTTAACAAGAATTTGAAATAACTGAAATAAAGGCTACTGACACAATTAGAAATATGAGATGGTAAGAATATATTTCTCTATGTAAAATGTAAGATAATATTTATGAATGTAATAACAATAATATAATATTATGTCCTTTTACACATTAATATAACTGGTAAGTAGCTTTTCTATTTTTAGGTTAAAATTCAGTAAACTATAAACTACAATCTAGTACTTTGGAACTAGTTTTCTTACCCACCTTCGTAAATTAGATCTTAATGTATGGTTAAAATAAGTAAAATCTTACTGCTTTTCTTTCTTTCTTTCTTTCTTTCTTTCTTTCTTTCTTTCTTTCTTT
>NC_048895.1:91783229-91811420 GCF_011077185.1 Oxyura jamaicensis | reverse complement strand
CTTTCTTTCTTTCTTTCTTTCTTTCTTTCTTTCTTTCTTTCTTTCTTATTTCTTTCTTTCTTTCTCTCTCTCTCTCTCTCTCTTTCTCTCTTTCTCTCTTTCTCTCTTTCTCTCTTTCTTTCTCTTTCTTTCTCTTTTTCTTTCTTTCTCTCTCTCTCTCTCTCTCTCTCTCTCTCTCTCTCTCTTTCTTTCTTTTCTATTTTACTATCTTTTAGGTACACATAAACATTCTGATTGGATGTTGCAAGCCCAGATATTATACCTGCTCAAATTAAGTCTGCATTTAATATTTAATTATGCCCTGAACTGATGTTAAATAATTGTTGTCAGGACAATGAAGTAGCTTGAACTCATTCCTACCAAAATCTGATGTCATGTACAGCAAAGTAGTACTCTCACCACCCAACCATGGAGGTCAGCAAACTCAAAGACAAAACTTGGCTGTAGCCAGTCTCATAGCCCCTGCTAGAGAAAGGGCACAAAGCAGTTCACCCGTGGGTGAACATGAAGAGGAATACATGAAACCAAGTGAAGTTTCCCCTACTTTTATGCTTGAGCTTCCTCAAACTCCAGAGATACATGTAACTCTTGCAGAATTCAGTGTCTCCAGGTTAAGTGCACACTGGAGGCTGTGCAGGTACACAAAGAATAAAAATCCAAACTGTTAAAAGTTGTCCTGATTTAAAAGCATGACCTCCCTGGTCTGAAAAAAAAAAAAAAAAAAAAGTCATAGATAAGACAGAAATAAAATCCTACAGCAAAAAAAAAAAAAATAACCCATATAAATAACTAAAAGCAGCTCCCAACTAATGACTGCAGCAATCCTAACACCAAAGATACCTAAACAAAGTAGGAAAAAAATAAACAACATGAAAGTATCATTTTCTGTGTATTCTCAGCATTTTTGTTTTTATCCCGTGAGATGCCAAAAGCTGTTAGGATAATTTCTAACATTTCAGATCACTCAGATACGCTCCTATTAGTCCAGAAGCACATCCATCTTCTTAATGATACTCAACTGTGGCCTATTCAACATGTAATGAATGACTTTTCCATATTTAAAATTAAAATGAGAGCATACATCACGAATCATTCACAGAAATAAAGGAACAAGCTATCACAGATATATCATGGTACATGGTAGAACTCTCAATTTTTCATGCCCCGTTATATTTGAGTCTTAAAACAATGACACTTCTTTGAAGTCTATAAACCCTTTTCTTCAACCTACAGAAAATGAAAGAAATAAATCAAACTAAAGACCACTTAGACTGCTATAACCTGTCAGAGCTTTGTTGCAACTCCTATCTAAACATACTCTTCCTTAGATTTTGTTTTTGTTATCAGGCAACTTTTCTAATATTTCCCTGCAATATTCCTGCCGTACTTTCAGTGAAGTGTATGTAATCTGTTTCAAAGACACAAAGGATTTTTTTTTTCTAATGACATTTGTTGATACAAGGCAACAAGAATTCTTTGCACCAATAGCTTAGCAAAATTTAATTAGGCATACTGAATAGGAAAGAATAACATATGCTTCTGTGCTAGCTAATGTACGATGAAGGGTCATTTGATCTTGTATTTCATGGTATAAGGTGATAAGTTATGCATGATAGGAAGGAATTCTCTCCTCAAGCGTATTACCTTTTTCAATTACCTAGGAATATTATTTGCCCCTGTTTCTCTTCTCATCATTTTCTAAAACACTGAATACTATTTCCAGAGTCAGGAAGTAAGGCTAGATAAGTTAATAACTCAGTGTGCTACGACAACTCCAGATTTCAGTGTTGTATTGTACTACGTACTACAAATAGTATAATACAGAATGTAAAAATTTGCCCTTATTGCTACATAATTCAAGAAAATTTTATAGTTCAGCTATGGAGAAGATCAGTTTGGAAACAAAAGTCCATACAATAAATAACCAGGTGCATAATCTATCGCAAGCCGTTTCTCATTGAAGCCCAAGAAGCAAAAGAAACTAACTTTACACATAATGGTTTATTGCTTCATTTTAAAGTAACATATGTAAAATCCCTTTATTTATTTATGATTCTAGGCTACCCTCCTCATGAATAAATTGCCAAGTAACATTTGAAATATATTTCAGTATATGTATTAGGTCAAAATTCCATATAATCCTGATGAATAACACTGTATTCACTATACTTGAAGTACTGGATATGAGTTCCCAGTCATGTGTGAACAGTTTAAATATATTTGTGGATAGATCTCTGAACTATTCTAGCACTTCTTAATACTGATATACTCCAATATAATGAGTGTAAAGATCATTTAATAACAAATTTGCTTCAAAATTACTGCATCCCAATATACATCAATAAATAATAATAATACATATTGTATGTACGTGGTGGTAGGCTAATCAGGAAAGTCAAAAATTATAAACCCTGAAGAAAGAAAATTAGCAGTTACTCTATGTGAATCTCATTAAAAACAAACAAACAAACAAAAAACATAGAATTTGGTAACTCCATTCTCTACATTATTTCAAATGTAATGCAAAAGGTAGTATAGTAATGTTTCACAGATATACTTCGTAAATCATCACACAGAATCACAGAATCATTTAGGTTGGAAGAGACCTCCAATATCACCTAGCCCAACCCATGACCTAACAAGTCCTCCACTAAACCATATCACTAAACTCTACATCTAAATGTCTTTTAAAGACCTCCAGGGGTGGTGACTCAACCACTTCCCTGGGCAGCCCATTCCAATGCCTACCAACACTTTCAGTAAAGACGTTTCTCCTAATATCCAAACTAAACCTCCCCTGGTGCAACTTTAGCCCATTTCCCCTTGTCCTATCAACTGGTACATGGGAGAATAGACCAACCGCCACCTCGCTACAGCCTCCTTTCAGGTACCCGTAGAGTGCAATAAGGTCGCCCCTCAGCCTCCTCTTCTCCAGGCTAAACAGTCCCAGCTCCCTCAGCCGCTCCTCGTAAGACTTGTTCTCCAGACCCTTCACCAGCTTCGTTGCCCTTCTTTTGACACACTCCAGCACTTTGATGTCCTTCCTGTAGTGAGGGGCCCAAAACTGAACACAGTACTCGAGGTGTGGCCTCACCAGAGCCGAGTAAAGGGAGACAATCACTTCCCTGGACCTGCTGGCCACACTGTTTCTGATATAAAACCAGGATGCTGTTGGCCCTTTTGGCTACCCGAACACACTGCTGGCTCATATTTAGCCAACTGTCAACCAATACTCCCAGGTCCTTCTCTGACAGGCAGCTTTCCAATCACTCATATCCCAGCCTGTAGCACTACTTGGGGCTGTTGTGCCCCAAGTGCAGCACCCGGCACTTGGCTTTGTTGAACTTCATACCATTGGCCTCGGCCCATCGGTCCAGCCTATCCAGATCCTCCTGCCGAGCATTCCTACCCTCAGGCAGATCAACACATGCACATAACTTGGTGTCGTCTGAAAACTTGCTGAGGGTGCACTTAATCCTCTCATCCAGATCATTGATAAAGATACTGAAGAGAACTGGCCCTAATACTGAGCCCTGTGGGACTTCACTAGTGACTGGCTTCCAACTGGATTTAACACAATTAACCACAACTTTTTGGGCCTGGCTACCCAGCCAAATTTTAACACAACAAAGCCATGACCAGCCAGTTTCTTCAGGAGAATGCTGTAGGAAATGGTGTCAAAAGCCTTACTAAAGTCAAGGTAGAGAACTTCCACAGCCTTTCCCTCGTCCACTAAGCTCAGTCATAGAAGGAGATCAGATTCGTCAAGCAGGACTTGCCTTTCATAAACCCTTGCTGACTGGGCCTGATCACCTGGTTGCCCTGCAAGTGTCGCGTGATGACACTCAAGATAATCTGCTCCATGAGCTTTCCTGGCACTGAAGTCAGACTGACGGGCCTATAGACCTAAGACACCAGCAATATTTTTACAAGTCATATTCCAATGAATATGCATGTCTACCACCATAAAATCGAAATTATCAACATTCACGGAATGTTTGGACAGCATATGGGTGGGATTTGGGATTCCTCATGATTTTGGAGAAGATTTTTAGAATGTCATTATATATCTAGTATGCTAGGTAATTTTGTAGGCATCCTTCAGCTGGTATGAGTTTCTATACACAGTACCAAATAAAATTTGAAAAAGATGTGCTAAAGAGAAATTTTAATTTTACTTCTACATGCAGAAGTTTATATTACCTGCAGTTTTCTTCAACGTCTCACAGAATCTCAAAGAGCTGTTTTACAGTTTTTGGGTGCTTAGATACACTCTGAGTATGAACTCATGTTGTGCATTACCAATGGGGTGCCCCAACCAACTCTTCCATAAGAAAACTCTTGCAAGATTCTTCCATAAGAAAAATTTTGTGCAACTCAAAGAACAATGTAAGAAATAAAGAATTGCCAGGCTGGCATTTGGGGTAACTGGTTTTGTATTCCTTTTTAAATAAAAAAAAAAAAAGTCAAACTATTCAGGACTATAGGACTACATGCTACATCCATTTAAAGAAATGTTCACTATTTTTGAACTGGATCAAACCTATTAATAGCCAAAGACTCAATATCAGTGTTACCCTAGAGCTGAAGAGAATTTTTTACGTTTAATTATGTTTTTAATTAAAGAAAGAAGGCTTGCTGGCCATTCCTTCTATCTCCCTACCCTCTAAACTAACCTCTGGAGAAGAATTAAAAACATAATGCAAAGGAAACATCTTTTTACTTCCCCTCTCTTGTCAAATAAAAAGCATGTGGTAACAGACCTGTAGTATAACAGAAGATAAAATGGGACCTATAGCTGGACAGAAAAACAGAGCTTTGCTGTTGTTGTTAGTTTTTTCTCTACTTCAGAAAAGACTCTTAAATGAAGCACTGACACACTCCTAGGCTAAAAAAATATATGTTATTAAGTCTTCCAAATGTGGTTTACGAGATCAAGGTCCGATGTGAACAGCCAGGGTTACTTCTAAAGATGTACTTTCAAAGAAACGTTTTGGTTTGTATGAAAGGCAAAAAGTGATAAACCATGGTGGTGCTTTTACCCGGCTTGGCAGCCAAAGTCCACCACAACCACCCTCTTCACTCCCCCTCCTCAAAGAGAAAGGGGAAGAAAATGCAATGGAAAGGACTCAAGGGCTGAGATAAGAACAGGGGGATCGCTCACCAGTCACCATCATGGGTAAAACAAAGAACATAGGAAGATTAATGTAATTTGTTGCCTGTTACTAACAGACTAAAAGCTAACCAGAAACACCTTCCCTCCTTCCACCCTCTTCTACCTCCTCCCCACGAGCACTTCAGGGGAATGGGGAATGGGAGCTGCAGTCAGTCCCTAACACTTCATCTTCACCACTCCTTCACGGTCACTCTCTGCCCCTGCTCCACATGGGGTCCACCACGGAGTCAATCAGGAACAAACTGCTCCAGCACGGGTCCCCCATGGGTAGAAGCTCCCCCCAGACCCCCTGCTCTTGCGTGGTCTCCTCTCCACAAGCTGCAGCTTCGGCCCGGGGCCTTCTCCTGTGGGGGCTCTCCATGGGCCACAGCCTCCTCCAGGCCACATCCACCCCCTCCACCGGGGGGTCCTCCACGGCCTGCAGCATGGAGATCTTCTCCATGTGGGACCCATGGGCTGCAGGGGGACAGCCTGCTCCACCAGGGGCCTCTCCACAGGCCTCAGGGGAACTTCTGCTGTGTTCCTGGAGCACCTTCTGCCCTCCTTCTGCACCAGCCCCGGGGTCTGCAGGGCTGCTTTTCACTCCTCGCTCACAGCTGCTGTTGCATAGTAGTTTTTTTCTCTATCTGCTCTCACAGAGGCCCACCCAGCATCACTCCCTGGCTTGGCTCTGGCCAGCAGCAGGACCCTTTTGGAGCCAGCTGGAGCTGGCTCTGACCTGACATAGGGCAGCTACTGGGCTCTGCTCACAGAGACCACCCCTGCAGCCACTCTGCTTCTAAAACCTTGCCACATAAACCCAATATGCATGGTGAGCCTGGGTAAGACCTTGTATGCACATTCTAACCACCATCTAACCTCCTACAAAAATTTTGTAACAGTGAAAATTATTTCTTTTATGTTCCGATTTTAAGTGGGGTTATTCTAATTTTAACCAGTGGAATAGCTAACTTCATAAATAGTACATATCCTACCAGTAAACAGGGTTTGAAAAGGAACATGAAAGCCTTGAACACAACCACAGATTTCCTTAGGAGCTGGAGGTATTCTGCAGTTGTATTGAAGGTATTTAGTTCAATAAAATGAAGCTTTTGTAAAGAGACTTATAATTATCAATGAATATATAGCTCTATAACTCTATAACAACCTCTAAAGTAGATGGGCAAGTATTATTATCCTCTACTGTAGGAAAACTAATAAGACCGTAGGAAAGAATGTCTCTTTCCCAGTGCCACAGAAGGATAGGAATTAAATCTAGATTCCTCGTGACTTCAAAAACCACATTTCTGTTGGATTCAATCTATCTTCATCTCCAAAAAAAGATAACAAAAATAAAAAAAAAATAAAAAAGCAAGAATACCATCTATGATCTTAATATCATATTTTTGTTTTCATTGCATATTCAAAACAATGACTTCCCAGAGCTGCACACATGCCTTACTTTAACTGTTTGATAAAACAGAAACGTGTCTCATTTTCAAGTGTTCTCCAAATGATCTGTTGTCAGAGAATATGTGAAATTTATATTTTTCTTTTTCAGGAATGATGAAAGGAAGTTTTGTTTGTTTGTTTGTTTGTTTCTTTGTTTTAGTAATAGATGTCTACCAGCTGAACGTAAGTCTACAGATCTTCTTAAAACCATTATTGAGAACCCACAAATTATTGCAGATTGCATAACAACTGTTCCATGATGAAGTTAGAGCTATAAAGTTATATTGATGCTGGGTAGATAAACAAAAAAGGAATGCTACAGTACAACATGAATCAATCAGAAAAATAATCTAGAGACTAATCAATGTCTATGAATAAAAGAACATTAATCCCTGATGGAGATGTTACAAACAAAATAATATCTAGCTTAGCTATCTAAATTCCACTCACCATCTTCTCCTATTATGTTTATCATGGAATCAAATTTCAGAGGACTCTGAAGAGCTGTTGCTCCAAGTCTGATTTTTTTCATTATTCTATTTAATTGTGTGCACTGTAATTTAATTTACTGCAATGCTGCCTCTATTATGCAATGCAAAATTCCTTGTAACAGTAACCCATTAAAATATATTAAAAGTATTTATCATGGTCCTCAAGAGCACAGATAACATTAGGCATGGAAAACTGGGATTTAACATAATTGCTGCAAATAATTCAAAGCATTTCTTTTTGCATTTATCTATATGTAAAACAGCACGAACAATAATCTTAAAACAAAAACTCAGCAAGATCAGACCTGGTCTTTATAAAGCCTCATGCAGATAAATAAAATTTTTTTGGAATATAAATCACTGTTCTGAGAAAGTGTGAATGGGAAAAAACATCACTGTGAAGAGATCTACAGTCCCTCAAATTGCTGTAAGCTATCGAGTTCATTTACTTATAGTTTTCTTCTTCTGTTTCTATGATGATGATGATGATTATTTATAATTTAAACTTATTGCCTGCTGCAAAGGCATTGATGTCAGCATCAGGACTCACACTGACTAGACATTCAGGTTTGAAAATTCTGCCATCTGTGGGAAATGGGGAAGTCCCAGCTGGTCCCAGAGTACCTGCAGGCACAATAGCAATAATTAAATTGCACCAGCAAGCACCATTGATTCTCCAGCCCCAAAATTCAGAATGACTCGCATTGTGTAACTCTGCATCTAAAACAGCAGCTCTGTGCAGATGAAAGCTATGGGATTATACATACATCTTAATAAATAAGAGACCCTCTGATGGGAATTGGTCTGCTAGTATGGGCCTTCTCTTTCTGAGTACCTAGTCAGAGTTGGCCTCACAAGCATTGTTTTAACCAGGTAATTGTGAGTGAGTGTGCAAATCAAATGTGAGAGTAAATAAGTGAATGTGCTGTTAGAATAGTTACCTGCTATTAGTAAAAACAACTTTATGAGTAAAAGATATTCTAAGAAATATTGTTTGTGATCAGTTCTGTGACCCTGAATTCCATCCCCTAAAGGGAGTTTCACACTGGAAGTGATACACAGATATTTTCCAAAGAACCTGTGATGGTTGAGCAACTAGTTGCTATGACTTGAGTAACACTGGAGGAAGCAGTGATAATGACCGTCTCTACTTTTAATCTGTGACTGCCAACAGATTTTCATTTTCTCTATATAAGTAGAAAGTATATTCTTTGGATGTTTTGTTTGTTTAGTTGTTTTGTTCAGCTAAAACCTAGTTTTAGAGTTTGAACGCCTTTCGTACCTTTTGACATGCTCACTTAAAAGAAAAGCCGAGAGAATGTAGATTAAAGTAGACTTTAAAGGATTAACATCCTTTTGCAGATGAGCACTTGGAATATTCCGGTTTCAAAATATGGGGAACTCTATTTTTCTTTGTTGTTGTTGTTGTTGTTGTTTTGTTTTGTTTGTTTTTGCTTATATCTTTCTTTGCTGCTCATTGTTTGTTACAGTCCTTATAGCTTCATAGCAGTCAGTATCAGGCAGGTAGAGAGATTTACAAAAGGAAAAATTGTGCTGCAGCAGAAGCAGTGAGTTGCTGTTACTTCTGCTCATATCTTGAATGCATGCTGAGTATTGGTTATAAACTGCTCTTGGATAAAAAGCCTCTTGTGGGGTAAGATGGCTGTAAGCTCTAAGGTACCATGGTTATAGAGATAACAATCCAAAATCAATAATACTTTTACACATAGCAAAGGAAAACCTAACAGAAAAAGATTAATTGGGTTAGCACCATTTAGTGATTTAAAACTAGTTATTGATGCTTCTGGATGTGAGCCATTTTTCTAAATTCAATGTCACGCATTGTTCTATCTTTCCCTTAGAGATTTTATGGCTAAAGATGATAAACAAGTAATTAAATGAAACAGAAACATCTTACCTAAGAAACAAACATTGCAGGGACTTTGCATAAAGTCCAGTTCAAAACTCCCAACAGGCTGGAAGTAAACTTGCAGTTTCTGTTTTAAAGAACCAAAACAGTTATTTTTAAAGAAATACTCAAATTTGTATCCGCTACTACAAGACCTGAAATCTCATTATGACACATTGGGCAGAACTCCTGTAGCCATAAAACTAGAGCAAGTAACTGCACTGGCATGAGTGGAATGCCATCAGCATAAAATTTAGTGCAACAGATTACTTAGATGAGTTTTTATTTTACTGTATTTTATTTTATTTTATTTTATTTATTTTATTTTAATTCTATTTTTAGCTTTCTAGTGTCCATCGTAATTATTCTTGCTTAGAAAGGTGTCACTCTCATTTGAAATGAAATATGACATACCTAACTATAGTGGATAAGCTTAAATGATCATAACAGGCAGTGACACTCAAAGGTTTTTGAATCTCAGGACACTAAAGAAGACATTTTCATTCTCATGTTTCCATAAAGCAAGGGGATTAGGAAAGGATATAATCTAATACTCATATCGTCACCTCCATCACAAAACACAACCTTTTCCTTCCCTTTGTAGCTACCTGAACATTATTTATATAGCTTTCTTGAAAAACCAACTCAAGAGAATGGTATCAGAGAATTAACTCTCCAATATTAGGACATTATGCCCATGGTACAATCCAATGAAGAAATATATAGTGATTCAAACCACAATGTTGTTGGGCACTATGTCACGTTATATATATGTGCACTTAACCCTGTACAATATTTAAGCACAGATTTAAAGGTCGCAGGAGTGCAGTCAGGAAACAGCATTTGCATTGAACATACCAGGGTGCACTGCAATTCTCCCACATTTCCCCAACCTTTGATAAAGTACTCACATAGTATGACTATAGTAAAAAAACAGCTAAAGCCAATACATTTATCTCTGAATCTATGTAGGTTCTTTGTGAGTTGACTTTAGTTCTTTGCAGTTGCCAATAAACTTTAGTTCTCTGCAGTTGCCAATAAAGTCTTAACACCCGTGTTTTTTAAAATACAAGTTCATGCAAGAAATCCTGTCCTAAATGACAAGCTGCTGTCTAGTGGCAGTGGAGCTTCCTTGGAAAGCATGAAAGGTAGACAGGTATAGTGCACTTAAGTTTTCTATGATAAAATCTTCTAGCTTTAGTAACTATTTTAAATAACATTTGAAACTTGAAAGCAGTTAAAAGTTCATTCAGTAGTTGGTAAAACATTTAGTCATGGAAAAAACAGTTCATGTGATTTTTCAAAGCTTCAGTGCAAGTTTATTATCTAATTCCCCATGGTTTATGGGAAAGAAATGGGAATCTTTTGTAACAAGGACTAAGTCAAAGTGAGTTCTGAGCTGTGAGTGGTTGCTGGGCAATGCGGGGTGGAGGGACATAGACATGGAACGGAAACGCAAAACGAGTCTGTGAATCACAATCCAAGTAGCAGTAAGGCTTTAAATTGAGGTGACAGGTATATCAGCATCCGGGAGATTTAACTCAAGAAATACGAGTTAACATTTTCTTTCATGAGTGGATGACAGCCCTTGTGATACTACAGCAATGTATGTTTTATCTTTCAGGCCTTATACTATTTTCCAAACCCAACTTTGTATAGGTTAAAAAGCAGTTGTGATTTCCGCAAAGAGAATCTGCACCTTTTCAGTTTAAATAGTTAGTTTAGTTAGTTCGTCCTGCAAGACGTGTCTTATAGGTGTCTAATAATGACTTTTCAGGAAAAAATTATCAGGCTAATTTTTTTTATTATTTTTTTTTCACAAAATGAAAAGCAATGAAGAATATTACTTTGCATAAAATTGAAAATGTTATTAAAGCAAACAAAAACACTATTTTTCTAAGGTTGCACACTTCTTTCAAACTTCTTCACTAAGACTAATTTTATACATACGAAAGTTCTAAAAAAAGACAAAAAAAAACACAAGCATTTTAATTAAAAAAAATAAAATAAAATAAAACATGTATGTTTTAAAGATTTCTCTTCAATCCCTTCTTTTGTGCTGACTTAAATAAATACATAAATTCAACTTAATTTCTGAATTTATAGCATCCACGTCTGATAGATAATCTTGTGTTTCAGTCATTTCATTCTTTGAATGTTCCCAACATACAGTTACATATGAAACAGGAAAGATTTGTGATAATATTCTTACAAGGGTTGATACCTGCCATTTTTTTTTCCAAGCCATCTTGCTCCCTTTTGCAACAATTTTTTTTTTTTTATTTTTTTTTTTATTTTCTATGCCTTGTTTCAGTTACTAATCTGGGGTCATGGCTTTCATTTGCCCTATTTTAACAGCATTATTCATACCAATTAATTTTTGATATTGACTATAAGTATAGTTGTTAAAGGTAAATTTCACTGTATACAATCTTACCTATTCTGGTATAGTTAATCTCTGAAAAACACATAAAGAAATAGTGAGGTGATGTTGCAGATAAGTGCATGCTTTTGGACTACGATTAAAGCTGTTGATGTATTCTCACCCTTGTTATTAAGGGCATCACACCAATGTACCCTCAGATCAGTATTTTCTCTCCACTAGTAGGGAGTTCTCGTGTCAAAGTGGAGGGGGAAGAAGGATGGTGTCAATTCTTCCCACATATTCTCTCCAACCTGCAGTTAGGTAATGCAGCCCTTAATGAAAGTTCTAGTAACACCAGTATGTTTCTTTTATCTCTGTCCCTAAATGTTCTGTTTTCTTACAAAAATGTTCCTTCAGGTCCCATCTGCATTAAATTATTGCCATTTTGATTTCTCACATACAATGTTCCAAAGTTCTACAAAATACAAAGGCAAGTTACATATATTATTAATCTTTAGTGCATATTTATTTTATATTGGTATATAATTAGTGTGAATAAAAATACTACTATTACTCATATAAATAATATAAGATCAGGGATTTTGAATAAATAGTACAAGCCGTAAGACTGTACTCTCTCTTGAAAAAAAAGTCTTTCTGGTATCTTGTTTTCAGGTACCTCACTGGAGAAATCAAAGTGTTTAAGAAACATCACTACATGTTTTCCTACTTCTTTTAAAGAGAATCCATGCTCTTTCTGCTATAGTTTAATGAAAAAGCTATTCCACCTCCCTGCATACTCTGCATACCTGTTTTTTTTTTTTTTTTTCTTCTTAATCGCAGTGAAAACCATTCATTGTATGGTTAAAAAGCAGAAAATCTGCATCTAAGTATGAAAGCAATCAATTCATTCTACTTGTAATGAGGTTTCTCTTGTCACTTCAGTTTGATTGTTTACCTTTCCAATTGGCTCCCATGCTGTCAGGAAAAAGCAGAAAAAGAAGCAGAAAAGAATCAAAAGCCAAAGAAGTTAACATGACTATGCTTAATCTCATCACTACCTGTTCTGAAGAATGTCTTTGCATATTTATAATACTATATTACTATAGGAATGGTGTGCTTTGATGGCATCATGTCAGTCACCAAGACAATGAGAGCTGAACCTGTCGTAAGAACTCAAAGGAAACTGGCTGTGCTCTTATGATGGGCACAATTCTCAGAAGCCATGACTATGCTTATCATGTTGAACAATACCTTCTTATGATTTATAAATAAATGGAGTTATTCAGCTAAAAATATTTCAAAGTTCAGCTATAGCCAACATTAAAAGTACAGTTCCGCATGCAAAATCAAAAGGAACAGAATCACAGAATCACAGAATTGTAGGGGTTGGAGGGGACCTTAAGAGATCATTGGGTCCAACCCCCTGCCAAAGCAGTTTCCCTAGAGCAGGTTGCCCGGGTAGGCATCCAGAAGGGCCTTGAATATCTCCAGAGAAGGAGGCTCCACAACCTCCCTGGGCAGCCTCTTCCTGTGATCTGTCACCCTCACTGTGAAGAAGTTATTTCGCATGTTGATGCAGAACTTCCTGTGATCTATTTTGTGGCCATTGTCCCTTGTCCTGTCCCCACAAACCACTGAAAAGAGATTGGCCATATCTCTTTGTTTTCCACACTTCAGATGTTTATAAACATTGGTAAGATCTCCTCACAATCTTCTTTTCTCAAGGCTGAACAGACCCAGGTCTCTCAGCCTTTCTTCATAACGAAGTTGCTCCAGCCCCTGTATTATCTTTGTGGCCCTCTGTTGGACTCTTTCCAGGAGATCCCTGTCTTTTTTGTACCAGGGAGCCCAGAACTGGACACAGTACTCCAGGTGAGGCCTGACCAGGGCTGAGAACAAGTATCTAAAATTCAGCATCATCTTTTGTTGTGCGTAGAGGTAATGCAACATCTCATGATGGCGCTTGTTTTTCCTGTCAGAACTCTGCAGGATCTTTCCCTAGAGATTGTGTTCATTACAGCAAAATACACTTCTGCTGAACTAGTGGCATTAGCTTGATCACAAAGATTAAGTTTTTCTTATATCCACAATAATATTCTGCAAAACTGACAAAGTTATTTTTGGGCATCTCTTCACCAGTTGTGAACACAATTCTCTGTGAGATGTTTATAAGTTCTGTGATATTTAGTGCACAACTGGAGTTGCTGATATTCATGTTAAGTAAATTGCATTGATTTTTCAAATTAATTTGCCTATGCAATTGTGTCCCCTGATGATTGAAAAAGGAACAAATTCAGTTCCTTAGTCTCTGGAATTTACACATAGATTTCTTTTTTAACAATAAAGAAAATCTGAAAACCAGATAAACCACCCTTAACAGAGGGAGGTTCCCAGAACTGGAAACTGCACCTCCCCTTGCTTGAAATTGCAGAAATATACAGACCATGGTTCATTGTAGAGCCAAGCATGTGCCTACTATCATTTTGGTACCAAAAAGACACAAATCATTCCTTTGAGAACAATAAGAGAGGATTTCAGGTGGAAAAGTATTTAATCTTTTCTATCAGGCATATCACTGAAATTCAACTTCTGTTGCTCTGATGCAGCTGAGCAGTCAGCTGCACTGGACCAGAAGGGAAAAGCCCACATGCCTGCTGTCTGCCTGGGGACTGGTATGGTCCATGGCATAATACAGACAGCCCTAAGTATATTCTAGGTTACAGAGATAAATTACACAGATTTTTTCCTGAAAATTCCCCCAGAAGGAAGACTCATCAGCCCATATACATAAATTGATTTCTAGTACAGTATGAAATAACCACAGCAAGCCAGACTCTGGTAATTTGTATTTAATTCCATAAAAAGTGCTGCACAAAAGAGGCTAGTGAGCTTGTTTTAAAGTGAGAAAGCTGTTTTAGCCAGAACAAGTTGCATTTTCCTTAGTGCTGTGGCAGTCTAGTCTATTATTTGTGCTCACAGATATTTTCTTTAGTTTTACCAGAATCTCAAACTAGAAAATCCCCTCTGAATTTCAACTGTTATCCATCCCATGGCCATTCTCAGTGTCTTTTGCTTGGAGATGCTAACAGTGATGTACAGAGATCAAACAATTCCTCTCTCACTGTAAGAGCATAGGCATTTCATTTTCTTTTGAGTCAGTGACGTCCAAATTGGATTAAGATAAGTAAATTGTGTATGAGGCCTGCTTTACAGAGGTTGCTTTCATCACTGCCATATTTAATGCTATTTTACTCTAGAACTTAATTTTTTACACCTTTCTTATACGAGTGACTTTCCATGAAGTTCACAGTAAACTTCATATTGAACTTTAGGCATAAATATTCTATGAAGATAAAAAATGAATCTTGTTCTACTGACATACTCATGAGTGAATGTAATAACTGGCATGCTGGCACTGTTTGTTATGATCAGATGAAATACAAATGGTATGATAAGAAGAGTCACCGATTTCAGAATCAGAGGACTTTGTCTGTCTATTTATGTGCTTAAACCTCTTTATCTGGTAACAAGCTCTTCACACTTCCCTGTCTGGGCAATTGCCTCTCTTGGCAATAATAATTTGAGTGGGTGGCTGAGAATGGAGCTGGCAGACATAGTGCAGATGCAAATTACTGCTACTTAGCAGCACTCACATTCATTCATCCAGGCTGTCGTTTTTTATAATTCCAGAAGTAAGCCAGAAGCCATAAAATATTTTACTTGTCAATAACTAAAAATACAATCTGTAGTGTAATCAACATTTATTATCATAAAATATAATGTTAAATAGATAATTGAAGTGTGAGTATGCCCAATTTCATAAAGAAAGCACTGAAAAAATGAAATACGCTCTGTGTGCCTAATTTGTCTTTTTTTGTTTTATTTTTAATATTGCCATTGGAGATCTTGTAATGCAAGTGTGACTGCTGATACGCATTACCAAGACCAAATAATGCCAACCATAATCATGATTAGCCTTTCCTTTATTCTGACATGTTATTTCTTTCATTATTTTAGCTACTGAGATGAATGATAGAGGTGACGGAAAGGAAAGCTGAATAATGCCCAGCATTACTAAAGGCAATATATAGTGCAGTGAAATTAGTAGTCATTATTTCTGTGTTGGCCATAATACTGCTGTTCTACAGCCTGTAAAGTAAGGTGCCACAATGCAGTGTATACTTACTTGCTCTTTGGCTTGCATATATATGACTTGACTTTATTAATAAATACTTAAGGTGCAATAGATGTGATTCCAAATACAGATTCTTATCTATTGTGCATTTCTAAGCACATTTAAATAAAATTTGCACATTGTTGTCTTTGTTAAAAGTATTCCCTGAATACTTCAAGCTTTTTTAAAATGTTACCTTTCTAAATAAACCATCATAGCAAACCTAAAGAAACAAGAGAAAAACTATTAATGTAGATCAGCATTACAGCAGTAATCTTAACAAGTTAAAGTTTCTCAGGAGAAACAAGCTTCACTCAGAAAAAAATAAGATGTTTTCTCTTTTATGTTAATTATTTAAACAACAGTGGTACTATAGTAACTGTGGTGGTCCACAATTATATGGGAAGGTTTGCATAGCAAGATAAAAACTATATTTAAACAATTGATGTAATTGAAAAAAACAAATGAGCCTTTGGAGTCAGAGTATAGCTTAAGTCTATTAACTGAGCCATTAATAAGTAGACAGGCAATCTAAGTGTAAGAGCTAAGAGCAACACTTATCAACACTAATTGCAGTTAGAATCCAGACACAGTACCTTGGCTTTATCCCTCATGGAGCCTTTCCCCAAGATAGACATTTTTGCACCTGTTTCTTCTTGTAACCGCTTCAAGGAGTTTCCTCTTGGTCCAAGCAATTTCCCAACAAAATTGAACTAGAAAGTAAGAAAGAGAACTATTTGAAACCAAGGAGCACATTTTTGAAAAGTTAATAAACCTTTATAAAGGAGTTGGTTAAAGGGAAAAGTTTAATTTTCTTTCTAGGCCTAATACATAGAAGTGTGAAGAATGGACATATTTTTTATCACTAAAAACATTTGTAGTTTATTTGGAACCTAGGAGGTTCATCTTTAGGAGAGAAATAATCAGTGGCTGCTTAGGTTTAGCTAACTAAAACAAGAACTTTTCTTACTAGATGAGAGGTGAAACTGAGAGAATGAATATGTTCTTTCCCGACTTAGTCAGCTTTATTGGAAAGTAATACATTCTGCAAAGTTAGATCTTTCAATGGATTTTTAAGAATTGATATTTTAAAAATTGATTTTAAAATAAGTGCTGTTTTGTGTATCAGCTTCAAATGTCTGTTTTGCCAGTAACTGAACTAATCATCCAAATAATAGATTACTGTAGATATTCAGGCTGTTTTCTGAGAATATTTTGAGGAGCACTGTGATTTGCTTGGCATGCTGCTAATACTCTTAAACACTGCACAGGTACTGTGACACATACAACATTGTTTTATATGTATGGGAAGGAGAGATATCTATTTGAAAAATTTGGTGGCAGAACAGTAAATAAATGGGGTGCTAATGTAATGTTGACAAACATAACAAAAGGAGAGGAGTTATAAAGTAACAGTGATTTGTTTATTCTGCAGTCAATAGTTTTATCAATTTAATATGTTTTATGCTTTCCAAAATCTTTTACAAACTCTATGGCATGCTGTCTTTGGAATTTGACTGAGAACCATCAGTATTTGCTTAGGATGTTTCTAAACTATGATCAAGTTCAAACAGACAGTACTCTGGCTTGTCTTTCAACAAAAAGTAAGCTCATCTGAGGATAAAGGTGTGCATTTGTATATGCACTTCCTTGTTTTTATTTTAGAGCAGAACTAGGAGAAAAATGGGATGAAGAACATGACAATAAGAATAGCAATTCAGGACATACTGGTGTCAAAACTACACATGAACCTCTAGAAAGAACACAGAATCAGAGAATCAAAGAGTCATCTAGGTTGGAAAAGATCTTTGAGATCACCATGTCTAACCATCAACTTGACCTACAGAGTCACATCACTAAAGCACATCCCTTAGTGCCATGTCCACACTTCTCTTAAGTATATCCAAGGATGGGGACTCCACCGCTTCCCTGGGCAGCCCATTCTAATCCTTGACCACACTCTTCATGAAAATATTATTTCTAATGTCCAATCTAAACTTTGCCAGCACAACATCTTTTTTACATCCTATCAGTAGTCACCCGAGAAAGAGACCAACATCCTCCTTACTGCAATCTCCTTTCAGGTAGTTGAATAAAGTGATGAGGTCTTCCCTCAGCCTTCTCTTCTCCAGACTAAACAACCCCAACTTCTTCTAGTCCCTTCATAAGCTTCATTACACACGTTTGACCAACTCAATATTGTTGTTGTAGTAAGGGGCCCCAAACTCAACACAATAGTTAAGGTGTGGTTTCTCCAGTGCCACGTACAAGGGGACAATACCTTCCCCAGACTGGCTGGCTACCCTGTTTCTGACACAGGCCAGGATGCCATGGGCCTTCTTGCCCACCTGGGCACACTGATGGCTCATTCTCAGCTGGCTTCCAATCAGCACCCACAGGTCCTTGCCTGCTGGACAACTTTCCAGCTCTTCCCCAACCCTATACTGTTGCATGGGATTGTTACAACCCAAGTGCAGGACCTGGCACTTAGCCTCGTTGAGTGTCCTGTGATTGGACTCAGCCTATCAATGCAGATCCCTCTATAAAGTCTTTCAGATCAAGCAGACCAAGCAAATCAAGAGCCCTGCCTAACTTGGTATCATCTGCTAACTTATTGAGGGTGCGCTCAATCCCCTTATCCAGACAAAAATGTTAAACAAAAGTGATCCCAGTACCAAGCCCTGGGGAACATCACTGGTGACCAGCTGCCAACAGGACTGAACTCCATTCACTGTGACTCCTTGAGCCCAGCCATTCAGCCTGTTCTTCCCCCACTGAACTGTCCAAACCATCAGCAGCCAGCTTCTTTAGGAGAATACTGTGGGAGATGGTGAAAGAAGAGATGTTGTAATATACCCTGTTTTGCACTACCTGCCATTTTAAATTTAATGTTAAAAAGGAGATCTGGGGGGAATGTTGTTTCCATTTTAGCCAGTAAGGACCTAACATGCAAATATACCAGCCAAACACAAAATCAGGCCAGATACCCTGGAACTCAAGCTAACGTTTGTTCCAGTTTCTTAATTACAAATTACTTGCAACTTCCTTCAAATATTGGTTATATCATCAAAGAAAATAATATGTAATCAGAGGAAAAATAAACATGTAAAGCAAAATCTACTTCCACCTAAATTAACATAACTGATTTCAGCAAGATGAAATGTCTAGGGGGAAGTAGCAAGTAGTACAGCTGCAGAAAAACAGAGCAAGCTTTGAAGCTCAAAAAAACATTTTTCAGCCATGTGTGCTTGCAATTTGTTCTAACTCTATGTGTTGATTTAATAAAGTTAACAACTTTTCCAATAAATCTTACCCTTTTAAATCATGATATCAACAATACTAAGACTGTACTCAAACTAGCTAGCTATGCATCTTCCATGGCCAACTTTACTTGGAAGAAGTTGCTGGCTTCAGATGGATTATTAAATTTCATATGGAATAAGCCTAAGGATGAGGAAGAAACAGCAAGGACTGAATTTAATCTTTAATTTGAAACTGTATATTAGCCCTAGGACTTAATCTATTGATAGAAGTAATATTACGAAATCTCTTGCATGTGAAGGCTCATTAGAGAAGGTCGAGCAAACAGCAGAACTGTCTCTTCTCTACAGGGAACACGCTTACGTGCAGAACGGTTGTTACAAGATGAAGTATTTTGTGCAACTTGCACTTCACCAATCAGAGTAGAAACAGGCAGAAATTATGCTTTCAGTGTCTCTAAATATTAGGAATACATGCCTTTCAAAAGCTGAACGAGCTATACAGCTATGTAAGCTTGGAAAAGCCTACAAGAAGGCCAGCCAAAGCTCGACAGTGTTAGCTCTCTGAATGGAGCAAAACTATTAAACTACAGCCTATGAAGATTTATACTGAACATTTATACTTAAGCACGTCATAAACTGTCTAATAATTACCTTGAAATATTGCTGCAAAGGAGCAATATGGCCAACATAAACCATGTACAAAGTGGATTTTAATCACTTCAGAGGAAATAAGTGGCAAGGGATTTTAATTCTATCGATTATGTATCAGACAAGCATTTACACTTCATCCACCATCTAGATATTATCTGAAAACATAAATCAGGAAGCAAGCAGTTACAAGTGAAAAACTGAATTGCTCTTATTTTTGTTTTGTTTAAAGTTGAAGAAAAGCCATTGCACAATATCAGAAATTCTACCATTGTCCTTAGTCTTGCCAGCATCTGAAAGTTCTAGGGCTGCCAACTATCTTTAGCACTAGTCACTGTTATAATCATAAAACGCCTGGAAGTCTGAAAATCCCTCCCAGTAAAACATGCTGCACATCAGCACACCTCACTTGCTTCAAGTTAAGCCACTGAGAAGACAATCCCTAAAACTAACAAGGTGTTGTCAAGCTGGAGCACAGCATAGGCAGTCCGTCTCCCAGTGTCAATATTTATTATGCTGATATGTTTGTTGTGCATGGCATCTGTGGAATGCCAGAGATTAACTATAACCTGTGCTGTTAAAAACATGTACAATAATTAGTTCTTAAAGTATAGCTAACATACATTGTTATGACAGACTTAAGTGTACTATAATACATCAAGATCATCACAGATATTCTCACTCCCATAGTTGAACTTACCTTCTTCAAACTCAATGCTGTGTATTGTAAGTCCTAATATCAGTAGAATTATTAAGGAATTGTAAATAAACACACACACAAATATTTATAAGTTTATGTTTACATAATATCTGGTTTACATGGTATGGTGAACTGAAGAGAATTTTTTTTCAGTATATGGCATATTAAAGCAAATTTTCCTGGATGTGAACATGGATGGGGTTTTGAACTTTAAAGAAGGAATCCAAGGTAAATGGACGCAGCTCCATTACTGTATTTTTTTTTTTAATTTTTTTATTTTTTTGTATATAAGATGGGGAAAAGAAAGTGAATTTGTACTGTAGAATCTGTAGCTGACACCAGCATAGTTTTATACTCTATCCTATTGAACTGTGTATGAACTGCATACGTGTACTAATACAGTAAGCTTCTAATGACAAGGGACGAGTCAATGCCTCATATATCAAACTATGAAATGAAAGTTTTGTTAAAATTAAGCAACAAAAAAAAAGTTGTGAAGCCCCAATTTTATGACAGAGATTCAGCCACACTCTTTGTTTATTTTCTTCTGTACAAACAGAGCATGATGACCAAATTTAGTTAGTTTTGTTTTTGTTTTTAATCCTAATTTTGTTTTTAATCCTAGGAGGCTAGCTGGCACACTGTAAAGTATCCCAGGTTAGCTGTCCAGGACCTGTCTGTGGCACTGCAGCAGTCTCAATGACCTGACAGCTACAAATGGAGCTAAAGGAGCTAGGCAGATAGCAGTTGTGACTTTCACTGCTACCTCATTTTTTAATGCTCAAAATAATAATCAAACATTGAATCTTTACTTTGGTTGTATACACAGGACTCTTTCCAAATGTAATAAGCTCGTCTTTGAATAACTTAACCAACACCTAATGCTCGGTTACTTTGTAACAACCAGGTGGGCTGCCATTGCTGCTCTGCTTTTAAGTGCCAAGGAATATTGTGACCTTCCCCAGAGGTGGGCCACAGGCTGTGAGGTCAGGTGGAGTCTCCCCAAAGCCAGCAGCATGAGGCACCTTGGGCTGAGGAAAGTCACCCTTGCTGGGGTCACCACTTGGCCTGTTGAGCCATGTAGCACTGTCAGAAGTACACAGAAAGTTACTCCACCATATAGAAGCACAATGACTTAAAGCTCCCCCCATAAATCCTATCCTATCTAAAACCTCCCTTCCTTTCCACCTCCCTTCTGCACATGGGGGCAAAAATGCTGACAATCAACCAGCAAATAATCATATTTGCTGTTATCCTATGTTGCAACATAAAGCTCTAACCCACAGTGCTTTCAAAATTAAAAATCTCCATTAAGTATTAGTAAAGATTTTGAGCATCTCAGGACACTATAGTTATAGCTATAACACATCTAACATTATATTTACAGCATTTTAATAAGCTTCAGACTTAATACAATGATTGATAGAAAGTGAACATTTACATTTAGAAGAATAATTGTTTCCATGTTTGATGCAGCCCAAATACTTCGCTGATATAACTGTAACACTGCATATTTTACAAATACTATTTAAATTGGGTTTTACAAGCGAAACAAGGAATATGAATGTAATTTATAGAAAACATATGTCAGTGATTACTTCTGTTCTATACACAGACGAATGTTCAGAAAAGCAACAAAACTTACATAAATAAGGTATGAGACAGACAAGTGTTTCCAGCTGTAAGATAAAGCAACACAAAGCCCCTAACTGGGAGACCAAATTCATTTCTTCTAATCCTAGAAAAAGCAAAATAGAAATAGCAGTGGCTTGGGCAACACAAAGCAGGTTTGTTATTTTTCAGTATGCTCTATTCACCGTTTGCTATCAACTCCTTTGTAGGAGGACAAAGTGTCTTTCCATATTCAGAGCTCACGAAAATCTTTCTTTATTCAAGAAAGAAAATAAATAAAATAATAATAATAACAAACACTACTACCACCACCAAAAATTAAAAAAAATAAAAATAAAAAAATCTTATTCCTATCTAAATTCAGCCCTGTACTAAAGAAAAAGGAGAGGAGACAAAGGCATTTTCCACTCCTGAGTAAAACCTTACTGAGTTAGACATGCTTATTCTCGCCTTGTTCTGGGACTTCTGATATTTCAGTCATTTTAGAATAGCATTTGTTAAAGACTGTCTCAACTTTTGATATGCATAGGGGACTTCCCTTTCTTTCTAAAGGTAGCACTGGAAGATTAGGAAGGAAAAATTTATTTCCCTCATTACTTTATAGGCACATTAAGCTTAGCAAATCCTGCAATGGACAAGTTTTTCTCCCTCTATATACAGTTGCTTATCCCAATGCCTCTTCAAAATCTAGTATTTTTCAGCTTTTCCAAAAGGCACTAACTGCTCCAGATAAGCATGCAATATTATTTTTAATTCTGGCACCGTAGTGTTTGCTGTCTCTGGAGAAGAGCTTACAAGAAACCTGTTTGGAAGAGTCAAATTTTGCAAGACTCTGCTTTAGCTGGACACATTAGGAGACAGCAGGAGAAGAAGAAAATGAACATATTTCTTTAGATGGGTTCTGGAGGCCTATGCCAAAGGAGATATGGAGGCCTATGCCAAAGGAGATGTTCTAATGCTTTCTTAGACTACTGCACTGTTGAGACTTCACTACAGAAGTCCCTGAACCAAAAGATAAGGCTGCCCTATCCTCCAGAGCACTGTGTCTGATCTGTTCTTATATGATCGGAACAGAAACATGATACTAGCTCATGGGGAGGATGGGCGCAAAATGAAATGCTCAAAGGAAAAATACAGCTTCTTGAAAACACAGGGGCAAATTCATTTCTAGTTTAAATCAACAGAATTACCTCAAGAATAAATTAAATTTGAGTAACAAAGTTAGAATCATTAAAGCTACCACATTTGAAAGATTTACCTAAGAAATAAACATTTTTATTACACATTTTTTATCTTGAAAAGTGCTGGGAGCACATATTTATGGTGTGCTTGAAGAAGAAGGTGCAATATTTGTCTGGTTATTTCCTGGCTCATAGCAAGCATCTAAATCTACAGTGAAATGCATTTTGGCATAACTCCATGAAACAGATGGTCAGTGACTCTAGACAAACATCCTCCAGATACAAGTCCATACTGAGATAACAAAAATATTCCCTCATTCTTCATTTTAAGCAATTTTCAGTCAGAATTTGGTAACAAGTTGTGGCATTTAAATAGAAGAATTTAAATAGACCTTAGAATTAAAATATTTTATCTGTTTTTAAGAAGTAATTGTTTGGTGTCTGATGTGTCTTTATTCAGTTAAATGTAATGACTTAACTGAGGAAAATTTGAATAAATATTTCTCTAATACATGCATTAGCAGTATGAATTATTATAATCCACTAATCTGTCCCACACCCAAACATTTCATTTTGTGTAATTCTGTTTTTAACTTTGACTTGAGGTAATTGAGAAGAAGCCAAGAAACCAACTAAACTTCTGGATCTATATTAAATCTGCAATTAACAAGTTTATGGGGTTTATGACTCACTGCAGCCATTTTTTTTTTTTAATTATTATTATTTTAATTGCAGAGATACTCAGATAGAATCAACGTACCAAGCAATGTAAAGACAAAAAAAAAGACATTATATTTACCCTAAGCTGTCAAGTATGCTAAAAAATAAATAAATAAAATAAAAAATAGACCTTGTTACCTGCATGTATCTACTATTGCTTATTTGAAAGGTTAGCATGTGTTTGAAGAAATTACTGCAGTTAAAATCACTGGTTTGCTTGTGAAAGTGAACTTATTCAAGGTAGGTGCAGTAAGATCAGGTTCTGCTGACAAGAGGAATACACAGTAGCCTGCTTTTTCACCTCAGAAATGGGAGAGTACCTTTATGTTACATTTTATATTTAATTTTTGCCTTTTGGCCCTGTTTTGTCTGAATTTCAAGAATGGAATGCATTACACACATTTCCTGATGCTGATTTTCTCTAAGCTTACCTCTATTTGGCCAGCTTAGTCAAAGCACTGTGCAAGGCTGATGGTAAGCAGGGATGGCTCTTACGGACGCATGTCTACGAAGACTGCTCTTTAGTGAACTACTGTCCAAATAGAGCAGTATTGTTAAAAATGGCAGAGTAGGCTAGGATAAAAATCTCTATCTCTTCAAAGCAAAGTCAGACTGTGCAATAGTCATATTCTATTAAATCAAGGGCAAGGAGCCTCTGTAGGACAAAAAATAAAATAAAAAAAAAATACAAAAAAAAATCCCTTCACATTCATCTCAGCCAAGCCTGAGACAGTAAACTTTTAATATATAGAAACAAGTAACATACAAGGTAAGACTGACTCACTTAAAAGATGTTATATAAAAAGATATTTCCATGAATGCTAACAATTCAGACTAAAGAAATGCACCACCAAGCTTTTTCAAAAGTGTACAGTTAAATAAGTTTATATTCAGCATATGCACAGGTATGGAAATAGGTACTTAGACTACAACACTTAAAAGCATAATCAACATTTGGCTAATTGGGCTTATTACTCCCACAGATACACAATTTACTGGTCACAGTAATAAACACCATCTGCTCTTTGCTAACTGGCAGCAACCTACCAACTTTTTTCTAACTTACAGAATTTGGAACTTAAAATGAAGATCTATAGGAGCTGTAATGCAGTGGGATTTTCAAGTGCATCATCTTAGTCTAACTGAGCTGGATATGATTTCATATTAGGTGAAAGACTTCTCTTTGCCAGATGCTATATTTGCAAATTTAAGTTCTAAGTCAATAAGAACCAGGATGTGTTAGGGTTGAATACTCAACCATAAAACTAATGTATCTTTCAAATATATGCTACTGATATTAGACTAGTAAAAATGTGGCATAAAACTCAAATTTCTTTTTAGTCAATGAAAATATAATGACACTTAATTTGGACGCAAATGTTAGTGAACCGATTTAGCATACATGCATGTAACATTTAATTTTGCAGAAAGCATTGCATCAAATCACAAATGGTTTATGTTAATCTAATTAAAAACTGTGTTAGTCAACTGGATTTTGCCTTTCGTTATTAAAGTAATTATACTTACAGCAGCATTTGTGTATCAATTTACATATACTAAGCACTATGCAAATATTCATTTTATTCTCAAGTCATGTTTATAATCAAAGCAAAGCATAACTTTAAATTGATTGACATCTCACATCACTCTACAGAAATTAAACCAGTCTGGGAAAGCACTCAAAAACATTTTACAAAATTCTGGTTCATTTTTTTTCCATCTCTCCATTTTCTATATTGTTGTTTTAAAACATTTTTTAAAATGTATTTTAAAAATATTTTAAGAGGAGGACATCTTTTAAAAATATATTTACAAGGTGAAAACACTTAAGTAATACTGTGTTAACTCAAAGACCTGAACTGGTACTTATTTTTTTGCTTGCTATGATGAGCTTAAGAAGGAAAAAAGGCTGTGTTAACTCATCATTTTGCATGGATGGCTTTCCATTGGTTTACACAACCACTGTATTGGGCGTGGAAAGATCCAATTCCTTCTCCAAACTGAAAACGTTCTGGCTTCCCCTCTAGCATGCCAAACAGAGGGTCTGCAGAGCTTCTTCCTACAGATGTTAGTAGCGGTAACCAGTGCAACTGATCCCTTAATTTATAATTCATTTAACACTGCTGAATGTAAAAACAAAAACATATATATATGTTAACACTCTGTAATTTGATATAGATGCACCTGATTTTCTAACTATGAAGAATCCATCATTACGTTAAATATGTATACAAAGAATGTGACTTTTTCGTTATCAGTATTTGTCGATGTTTGCAATTTTGCCAAATTGATAGCACTTATTACTCACTAATTCCTATTTGGAACACCTACCCAGTCTCATTACAAAACTAGACATTACTGGATTTTAGGACATTTGAGTGTCAAAAGCATCTAAAGCACTGAGAATGTCATACTTTGCTGATGGCATGCCATTGCAAGTGACATTTCTGTCCTTTAGACTTAGTTAAGGTAAGACAGAAAAAAGGTATTTTCAGGGCAACACCTTGAAAGAAGAACAAGACGTTGTATGTGAAAAACGAGCTGGCAGGAGTAAGCTGGAGGGCCTGAGTGTCTTTGAATAAGACAGGCTGTAATAACTAAAGAGTATCCAGGAAGGAAGTCTTACAATTGTGATACAGCATATCCATAGTGAACAAAACTGTGGCTGGGATGCTCCTACCTAATAAAACGTTAAATGATCTGCTAATTTTTTAACTGGTGGCATTTTTTCTTCTCCCTGCACTCCAGTCTAAGATCTGATTCCCTCTTTATAGAAGTAATATCAAATTTGATTAAGAAAAGCCTCAGATATATATATAAAATATCTAGTTTTAAATTAGCATTTATTCCACTGTAATTACCCTTCTTCTACACATCTACAAAGTTCAGGAAGGGTGAATGTGTTTGTAAATATGTATAAAAGATATAATTCAACAGAAAAAATGGCCATGAATATCTTTCATTTACATTGCCAAGACAGCATATCCCAGGCTCTAGCTGTTAAAGGGAGACGGGAATGTTCTCCTGCAAGGATGAAAGTGACACAATTAGCCCCATCAAAGTAACTAATTTGGTATGTATGAAGAGTGATCAGTCTGAAACTCACTTTCATGTCACAAATGACACAGTTGCCTTGCTGGTGTCTCTGTAAGTTTCAAACGCATCAGTCTGTCTTAACACTTTCTGTTGTCTGCCTCCAGCCTCAGATGCTCAGTGTGGGCTGCTGTATATCTCCAGCTTATCTGCCTTATTCATTTCATTAACTGCATGAATTTTGGTATCACACAGTGATTTCTGAAATTCATAAATTCCATAATTCTGGAGAGCTAGGTGTTCAGTACCTAGATCCTGCAAGTGACAGAAGGGCAACTTCTAGTCCTTTGGGAGTCTATGCCCTACACAACTCTTCTATCATAGAATCATAGCATCATCTATGTTGAAAATGACCTTCAAGATCACCAAGTTCATCAGCTTGACCTACTGAGTCACATCACTAAAACGCATCTCTTAGTGTCATGTCCACACATCTCTTAAGTATATCCAAGGATGGGGACTCCACCGCTTCCCTGCGCAGCCCATTCTAATCCTTGACCACCCTCTCCATGAAGTAAGTATTCCTAATATCCAATCTAAACTTCTCTGGCATGTTTTTCACATCCTATTAGTTTTCACCTGAGAAAAGAGACTGACATCCTCCTTACTGCAGTCTCCTTTCAGGTAGCTGAATAGAGTGATGAGGTATCCCCTCAGCCCTCTCTTCTTTAGACTAAACAACCCCAATTTCCTCAGCCTCTCCCCATAACTCTTGTTTTCTAATCTTTTCACCAGCTTCGTTGCTCTTTGCACATGCTCAAGAAATTCCATATCCTTCTCATAGTGAGGGGCCCAAAATTGAACACAATATTCAAGGTGTGATCTCACCAGTGCCACATGCAAGAGGACAATCACTTCCTTAGTCTTACTGACTAAACTATTTCTGATGCATACATCTACACAAAACACTGGAACACTAAAATGTATATTTCAGAAGTCATAGAATCATAGAATCATAGAATATCCTGAGTTGGAAGGGACCCTTAAGGATCATCAAGTCCAACTCTTGACACCGCACAGGTCTACCCAAAAGTTCAGACCATGTGACTAAGTGCACCGTCCAATCTCTTCTTAAATTCAGACAGGCTCGGTGCAGTGACAACTTCCCTGGGGAGCCTGTTCCAGTGTGCAACCACCCTCTCTGTGAAGAACCCCCTCCTGATGTCAAGCCTAAATTTCCCCTGCCTCAGCTTAACCCCGTTCCCGCGGGTCCTGTCACTGGTGTTAATGGAGAAAAGGTCTCCTGTCTCTCGACACCCCCTTACGAGGAAGTTGTAGACTGTGATGAGGTCTCCTCTCAGCCTCCTCTTCTCCAGGCTGAACAGGCCCAGTGACCTCAGCCGTTCTTCGTACGTCTTCCCTCCAGGCCTATCACCATCTTCGTAGCCCTCCTCTGGACACTCTC
>NC_048895.1:91670217-91782829 GCF_011077185.1 Oxyura jamaicensis | reverse complement strand
CGCGCTCCCTAGGGGCAACTTTTAAACAGCCTGGGAGGGGGCGCTGCTGGCTCCGCCCGCGCCTCGTCAGCCTCCCTCGCGAGGACTGCCGGGTCCCGGCGGCTCCCCCGAGTGGCCTCGATGCCGAACAAAAAGCCCTGCCCGCCTCGGTCCCCTGCTCCGCTGCAGAGCACGTCTGCCCCGGAGCTGATCGCCTTTGCAAAAAAAAAAAAAAAAGTCCTTTGAAGTTTTTAATTTAATAAAGACCATATCTGTCTTAAATCCTTTAGATTACAGAAAAGTAGAGGAAACAATTAGGTACATTCTTAAAGGAAAAAGTTAAGGATTTGTTCTACATGTGTAAGTTTCTGGGAAAGTTTTCACACTGCAAATTTATTTATAAAACAATCCTATTCTCCTTAGAATTAAGTACGTCTGTAAATAACATTGCACCAAGGTAAGAATAAACCAGCGTACTTCAACCTGCCACAACAATCTAGCAAATGTAGTCTGACATTTCAGCCCTGCCCACAAAATTACAATTGAAACTGTATATGCTTTCATCATTAGATTCAGATGAAAAACTGCCTTATGGGAAGGTTATTTTTTATTTTTATTTTTAATTTAAAAGCTGGTGCCTAACTTCAAGTTTCCTTTAAGTCATCTAAATTCATAGGTATTTGCTTCAGATGACAATTTTCATGTTTTCTGTTTTTTCTTATAAAACATAACATCATATATTTTGCTTATAATTCCATGAGAAAATTGATATTTCTGCATGTATTTTAAAAGTGTGATTTCCAGGTTAAGGTTTGTCAAATACTTGTAGATGTAGAGTATGAACACTGCATGTTATGTGGCTATTTGTGAGCTTATCCCCCATGTAGAATAATAGAAAAAAGCTGTCTCATTAATCTTTAACAAATAAAAAATAAATGAACTCCAGCCATGTTATCAAACATGGAGGACCCAATCCTAAAAGGACTTTCCAATGGTGAGTTCCAATTTCACAAAAGTCAAGCCTAGAACTTTACTGTTATCTAAGAAATACCACAGAATACTTATGAGATAAATGTTATGATTTAGTATATCCACACAGAAAAAGTGCTATGAGATGAAAAATGAAATGACAGGAAAGATAAAGCAGTAATAAATTAGGGAGATAACTGTCCTATGGAAGTCCAATTTCCAAATTTAGGAATTATGGGGAAAAAAAAAATCTTTCATGTCCATCTGTGGACTACAGTGGGAAAGATGTACAGAGGACAAGATGTACAAGGAAAAAGCTAGCTCCTGTCAAATGTTCTTAAGGTTAGGTATAACACATGATGAGGGAAAGCCTGTTGATGTAGTCCACCTAGACTTCAGCAAGGCCCTTAACATGGTCTGAAATAATATTCACCTGGAGAAGCTGTCAGCCCATGGATTGGACAGGTACACTCTTTGCTGGGTTAAAAACTGTCTGGATGGCCAGGCCCAGAGAGTGGTGGTGAATGGAGTGAAATACAGCTGGTGGCTGGTCACCAGTGGTATTCCCCAGGATGCTGGGACCTATCCTCTTTAATATTTTTATTTGGATTTGGATGAGGGAATTTAGTGCATTCTCAGTAAGTCTGGAGATGACACCAAGTTGGGAGGAAGTGTTGATCTGCTGGAGGGTAGGAAGGCCCTGCAGATGGACCTGGACAGGATGGGTTGATGGGCAGAGGCCAATGGGATGAGGTTCAACACGGCTAAGTGCCAGGTCCTGCACTTTAGTCACAACAACCCCATGCAGCGCTACAGGCTTGGGGCAGAGTGTCTCGAAAGCTGTGCAGAGGAAAAGGATCTGGGGGTGCTGATTGATGCTCACCTTCTTGCCACCTGGCAGTGTGCCCAGGTGGCAATAAGGCTAACGGCATCCTGGCTTGTATTAGGAATAGTGTAGCCAGCAGGACCAGGGAGGTGATCGTTCCCTTGTATTCTGCTCTGCTGAGGCTGCATCTTGAGTACTGTGTTGAGTTTTGGGCCCCTCATTACAAAACAGACATCAAGGCCCTGGAACATATCCAGAGAAGGGCTACAAAGCTGTTGAATGGCCTGGAACACAAATTCTATGAGGATCAGCTGAGGGAACTGGGTCTTAGTCTGGGGAAGAGAAGGCTCAGGGGAGACCTTATTGCTCTCTACAACTCCCTGAAAGGAAGGTGTGGGGAGCTGAGGGTTGGCATCTTCTTGCAGATAACTAGTGATAGGACTAAAGGGAATGGCTTCAAGTTGCACCAGGTGAGGTTTAGGTTGGAAATTAGGAGACATTTCTTCTCAAGCATTGGAACGGGTTTCTCAGGGAGGTGGTGGAGTCACTGTCTCTGGGGGTGTTCAAGGAAAGGTTGGACCTGGCACTCAGGGACATGGTTGTAGTGGGTGATATTGGCAGTAGGGTGATGGTTGGACCAGATGATCTTGAAGGTCTTTTTCAACATTAATGATTCTATGATTCTATGCCATTTTACATGATATGGATAGAAACCTGTACTGGTGTCTCAGGAGATTCAAAAGAAATCTCTTCAGACTCCAAGAACATACTACGTGCATTAATTTGCAGTCCTTGTGAATCATAGCAACAGAGGAACACGGGAAAGAACTTACGCACGCCAAACATAGGTGGTTTGGGAGCTGAAATTTGGACCTGCACAGTAGCATTCTGTGCAATAGTCTTGTTACAACAGAACCAAAGCTGCAATGATGAGCTGAAATAATGTTGTTAGGAGAAAGAATTAAGATTCATCTGAAACCGAGGACACCTCTAGGCTAGGGAGAGGCTATACAAAAGGAAGAGACCTCATTTGAAGTATGAAGGATCCAGCTGTTGCCTTTTAAATTCAAGAATAACATTTAAAAGCTTTTAATCTAAAAAGTGGAAGAATGTCAGTGGCATGGAAGAGCAGATTGTTTTCAATTATATATCCACTAGGGAAAAAGCTGCAGGAACTCTAAATTCTCAAATAGCGCATAAAACAGAAGACTGAAAATGAAAGAAAAACCAGGAAAGCAGCCAGACCAAGCTGCTTTACAAGTGCCATTTAAATAACATTCAAAGTGGAAAATAAAAAAACCTGCTACATATGCATGCTACACAAACGATAGGGATTTAATAAACAGGATGAAGACTGGCATCTAGTTAAAAGAGATGCTGGAAACATAGTTGAAGGTAGCCAGACAACAGAACAATGAGATACCTGGCTATCCTTGCATAAGGAGGAATGGTATGGGATGTTAAAGGAAATAAAATCTAATCAACAATCTAACTTAATCAACAGGGAAAAGTCCAAACAGACAGACTGAGAGTCTGAGACTACATTAAAAATAAATAAATAAATAAATCTGTTTTAGGAACCACCTGACCAGTGTTGTGAAATGCTGCAATAAGCCTAGAAATCAAAAAGGTTACATGGGCAGGGCATGGGATAATTCAATTATTCTCATGGAACAGCCTGCCTCAGACTGTAACACAGCCACTGACTCCCTCATGGAACTAAAACTGGAGTCCACAACCACGAAGCATCTGGTCTTGACATATTCTTTTTGAATATAACATTTAAGGAGCCATCCTGCAAAGTGGTCATAATGAATTAGTTCTACA
The DNA here is from genome assembly GCF_011077185.1 of Oxyura jamaicensis. Taxonomy (NCBI): domain Eukaryota; kingdom Metazoa; phylum Chordata; class Aves; order Anseriformes; family Anatidae; genus Oxyura; species Oxyura jamaicensis. The sequence continues at coordinate 91,779,228 of NC_048895.1, read as the reverse complement.
AGAACAAAATATGATACTATTGTGCATAATTTTTCTTTAATAAAGGCCCTCACAAAAATGAGAATGTTAAAGAGATGCTATGGGAAGCAGTCAGCATATGATATGAGGCATATGATATGAAAAGCATTATAGATTTCATATTTTAAAAAAATCCATACTCCCTATCCAAAAAAAAAAAAAAAAAAAAAAAAAGAGAAAATGCAATAAATAATACAGGTAAATATCAGGACAGGAATAGTATTAGAATCAAGAAGAGTATCTTTTAAAAATCTGAAGTTGTATCTAAATAAGGAAAAATGAAATGACCATAAATTCTATCAACCTAAAAAAAAATCCACAGAAACTGGGTAAAATAAATAATCTGAGGAACAACTTGGAGAAGGCATAAAAAATGATAATAAAATATTTCTCAAAGACTTAGAAGCCAGGAAGAGAGCTTGTAGGGCTAACAGCTGTTCAGGCTATAAAAGGAGTATTCAAGAAAGATGAGGTCAGACGTCAAAAATAAAATACATTTTCTCCATCTGGGTTCATAATGGAGGAAATTTTGACAGGTGGCTAGGGAAGAGGTAGTGCAACAAAAAATTCCTAAGAATTTCTAGTTAAATTACTGAAAATAATAATAAACAATAATAATAGTACATGGGAAAATAAAAACATCAAAGAGGTGAAGAGCTATGACGGCTATTTTAAAGGGAAATCATGCCTCACCAACTTATTACTGTTCTCTAAAGAACACACAAGCATGGAAAGGAAAGTAAGCAAGTACCTTATACTTGATTACCAAAAGACATTTCACAAGTTTCTTTATCAAAGGCTCTTGAATAAACCAGCCTGACATGGGATTAGTAGGAAGGTCCTCTCAAGGATAAAATACTGGTTAACCAATTTGGATTTGGAAATTTGGAGTAAATGGTGAGTATTCACACTGGGAGGAAGTCATTAGTTGAGTCCTGCAGGGATCCAGGGGGAGGCCCAAGCTGGAAAAAGCAGTGAATACTGAGAAGACCTTTTTCAATGATGACAAAGTCGGGGTTCTGAAAGCAGGAGGGGCAGTAAAGACCTATATATTGTGACATTTGGTGATAAAATGACAGATTAATATTCTATGTAAATAAATTTAAAATGCATGGAAAGACATCTCACCTTTATAATTAATACGGTGTGCTGATTCCTCAGAAATGATATCAGGAAGAATAAAAGATAGCTAATGCTCAGCAGTAGTAAAAAAACAAACAAACTGTATGTACTATATTACAAATTATTAGGGAAGGCGTAAAGGAAAGACCAAAGAATATAATTATGCTACTTTATAAATATGTAATACCACATCATCTTGAAGACTGCACACAGTTATGACATCCCCATTTCAGATAAACCAGAGTACAGCTGGGCAAGTTGGGCAAAAAAATGATGTTTCTGTACAGAGATTGACAAAATAGGAATCACCTAGAGTCCTAAACAAGGAGAATTCATTTTGAAAAACAAAATGGAGAACTATGACAGATCCCTAAAACCATAAGGAGCATGAATAAGGTCAATTGGACTTGATCTCCAGAGCTTCTTCCATGGCACAAAAAAAAATAAAATAAAAGGGGGAGGGGGGGGGAGGGGACGGTGGAGGGGGGCATCAAAAGATCCTAGCAAGCGACAGTCTCAAAACCAACAAAAGAAAGCTGTTCTATGCATGGTTCCTCCAAATAAGAATTTAGAAAGCGATTGACAGATTCATCGGGAGAAAATACTTTGACCTCAGGGCATTCTTGTTAGAGGTTGGGATAATACTCTGGAGACATCTCTCTGCACCACTTGACTGTACTCATATTCCTTTTTTAGGTGGCCAGTTTTGGTCACAGCTGGAAAACTGGAAACCTGACTGCATAGGAATCAAGAGGTAACCCACATCAGTGTAATGATCTTTTTGTGGGGCACTAAAGTCACAGTATGCAGCAACTGGATGATAATGTGATTTGAAATATGTTGCAATAATTTGAGATAATTTAATGTGTCTTATTTAAGCATGTCTTATTTTAACAAATATTGCCCCCCTTTTACTTAAGTCACATTCTATTTTCATTAGGTGTTGGCAAGTACAAAAGTCATTAGAAGCAAACAACAACAACAACAAAACATTTTGTTGATACTGCATTGTATTACAAAGGTAATTATCATTATTTTCCCGAATTCTTATATTTTATTCCAAAAATAATTGTCTTAAACTGACATAGTTAAAAAATAGATATTTGGAGTATGCTTTGATCAAAGTATTAATCTCTGAAGATATGATTTTTGACAATCCATTAAAGTTATATGTACATTATTTTTTTTCAGACTCAAATACAGCACTTTACAGCAGTGATGGAAATTAGATCATATTCTTCTTTTAAATAAATTATCATCCCTGAAAAATTGATTACATCCATCTACAGATGCACATTTGCTTCTGCTATTCAGTGGGAGTTGTCAATGGATATTTATTATTTCATGTAGATAGAATATGGTAAATGGGTGAATTCCTTACCATTCTTCAAACAGCATAAATAATTAGGCTGAAGACCTAATACTAATATTTGTTCATGAATGACCATATTTTAATGAATACTATATGGGTGTAATGTAACTAATATGGATGTAACTCTGCCATAGAATTATTTCTTAGCACTTGGATTCTTAAATAGCTTTCACACTCATATTGTTCTAAATCTGGTGGAAAAAGGAGAGTGTAGAATGGGATTCTTCGTGTTTTTTCTTAGTTATTAATGAAAAAAATACAATGATTTATTGGTCTGACATATACCCTATTAGAATTAAGTTAAAAAAAAAGAAAAAAGTGACTGCACATCTAAATATTTTCAAAGATGACAGTTTATAGTCTTGCCATGTAGACAAATAATTGAGTTAAACTGAAATACATTTCTGATGTATAGCCTTTTCTAATAGTAATGTTTCTTATTTTTACTTTGTCATTGAGAAGCATCAGATTTATTCATGACACTACAGAATTCACCATGACAAACTGAAGAAGTGAAAATGTGTCTTAATATACACAGTTTTATCTGTAAACCAGATATTTTTGTATTTATTTTATCATTACAAGCTTTTGACGCAATTATAAGCTGTAGGCCTGAGGTGGCTAACCTCCTCAATAACTATTTTTGAAAGGCAGTTACAATGTGATGAAGAACTGGCTATTATTATTATAAAAGCATTCAAATTGTTTAATATAAAATTACAGGATATGGAGAAGATGAGCAAGGAATCAAAAAAAGCAATTGATTCAGTGATGTTTACAGCATGGTATTTATGACAAGTCTTAAGGAATTATGACAAAAATATCCTTTCAATAACATAATTACTCTTAATTTGCATCATCTGCATCTACAGTATACTTTGGAGAAAAATATGTCATTAAAGAAAATTAATGAAACATTTGATGTACTCAGTTTCTCTTTATTTTCATGTAAATAGTTTTAAAGTGCTCTGCTGTAAACTGCTAAATGACAGCTTTCAGAGCCAATCATTATTCATTGTTTTATACTAAAAGGATTTTTTTAAATGTCATTGGCTGTAAACTCATATGTATACAAATCAGTGTGTGCATCTTAAATGAACTCCATCAAAAATCTCTTACTGTAATCTCTCATTTCTTTGTAAGCAGAACACCATCACCATTGACCTGAAAAGTAATCAATGTACCAGTGTCTCACAGCAAAATTTAGTACTGCATATCTGAAAACAAATGCTACAAATCAAGCACTGAGCAGAAGGAGTAATTTATTAAGAGCTATAAATATCTTTCCATTTTATACAAAATGGTTTCTTATAACTGGCATTTCTCTGTACTTCTGGAAAATATAAGACAGAAAAAAAAAAAAAAAAGAATTAAAAACACATTGTATATATTCCTCTTTTTAAACAGTTTCTTTCTTAGCTCTTTGTCTTAGGCTGTATCATTTAGCAATTCTTAACACATTCAGCTAATTAGTATGAATTCTTACTAGGTTACAGTGACTATACACAGCTAATCAAATCATCTTCCTTTTAGTTCCAACTACAATTTCAATCCCATTATCCCATTAAAAATAAAACCCACTAAATATTAAAATTGGTAAAATAGAACACTGCATTTAGGACAAACTTCTGGAATAATGTCTCTCTTCTAGCCTTGTGAAATAATCAATTTCTGTTTTATTTCCTTAATTCAATTTTTGCACAACAAAATTAGTGGATAGAGATGGATACAAGGAAGCTAAAAACTGACAAAAGGTAGTGAGTTACATTATACTAGGGAGCAGTGACCCAAAGGAAATTGTAAAAAAATAAAATTAAAAAATAATAATAATAATAAAAAATAAAGTGGACCATTTCAACATTAAACTGGATAAAATTTACATTTTAGAGTATACTGTATGCAATACAGGACTGTTTCCTGTGTTTCAAAGATCTGTGTTGATGAGTTCTGGCTCATTTGATTCAAAATAATTGCAATGTAATGACCATATTTTGATTTGGATTATGTGTCTGCAGAGGTTTGCATAAGCCATGTTTACATTTCTCTGCACTGGAGCAAGTGGGCATAGCACCATTGGCAGTTTCACAATCTATCAAGCTCTTGGTTCTGACTTGGCTTGAGTTCAAATTTGGCTTCATAAACCACTGAGCAGACAGGGATGCACAGACTACATGCATGCAAGTAAAGAGTGCCAGGAGACAAACTCAGCAGAGTACTTGGGAATATGCACTGTTAACACTGTTACACCTGCCCAGGTGAGGCTTTGGACCAGTCCATGAGCACTCACACACTCCATCACCAAGCAGCCCTTGGGAATTCACTTCATCCAGAGATTACTTCCTAGATTCATTTTTTATGAAGTTATCTTGTTAAAGAGGATATGAGATTTAATGCTATGGAGGTGTCTAGGTGTTGTGGTTTAACCCGGCTGGCAGCTAAACACCACACAGCCGTTCGCTCACCCTCCCCCCTCCCTCTCTGGGATGGGGGAGAGAAACGGGAAAGTGAAGCTGTGGGTTGAGATAAAAACAGTTTATTAAGATAGAAAATAATAATGATAATAATAATAATATGTACAAACAAGTGATGCACAATGCAATTGCTCACCACCTGACCGATGCCCAGCCCAACCCCGAGCAGCCGGCCCCCCACCCTGGCTAGCCACCCCTATATATTGTTTAGCATGATGTCAGATGGTATGGAATACCCCTTTGGCCAGTTTGGGTCAGCTGTCCTGGGTCTGTCCCCTCCCAGCTCTTGCTGTACCCCCAGCCTGCCCGCTGGCAGGACTGAGCGAGAAACTGAAAAGTCCTTGGCTTAGTGTAAGCAGTGCTCTGCAGCAATTAAAACATCAGCATGTTATCAGCACTCTTCTCATCCTAATCCAAAATATAGCACCCTACCAGCTACTAGGAGGAAAAATAACTGTCCTAACTGAAACCAGGACACTAGGCCATAACAGCTGGCTGCAGAGCCTAACAGGCATTGGTACTGTTTTAGTTGCTAGTGTAGATGTAGCCATACATACTTTGGTTATAGTCTAAATCCAAAACTGAAGCATATTTATTGTCTCCACTGTACTAAAGTTTCATCTTGATTAGATTAATGTTTTAAGACTCTTTAAAACCCATTAAATGTTTGCATTAAAACAGAATTAACTATATACGAAACAATTCAGTGTTTGAAGTACTGCACAGAAATATTAATAATTTAAATCTCTCCCTGTAGGACCGAGACATGATTATTGATTACTACTATATCCATACAAGAGAGATGGCATGAACTCACTCCTTATCCTAAAGCACTTTTTAAAAACTGTAAGATAGGAAGCACAACGTTTCAAATAAATGTAATTAGTGTTTTGATTGAAGAGAAACAAAAGACTTTACCCTTTCTACCCAGATAATTCAAACACCACATTCCTTTGAGCTGTAGTAACCAAACCAAATCAAGAACTCTATGAATGTTAATTCATGTATTTTGTGAAAAATGTGAAGTAACATTTCAGTATCTGAATGATGCATGATAGAAACATATATTTAATCTATTAGAAATATTTGAATGAGTCAGGAAAACTGAAACTGTGGATGAGTATAATTTGTCTTTCTGACCATGCTTGGCATGGACACTCTCAAGAGGCCAAGAGAGAAGCTTGGAGACTTAGAAATTAACAGGAAGAGATGGACAGTTCCATGTCAATATTGTTATTTTTGGTTGGTTGGTTGTTTTTTTTTTTTTTTTTCCTACAGGTTTTGTGTTGTATTAATTACTTAGGCAAGGGATAGTGCCTTTCACAGTCTTTTTTACTCTTATACATAAGGTTCTCTCATTCTTGTGAGAAAGGAAAGGGACAGGTAGAGTGTAAATATTTAATTCAGAGGGAACATAGCTTTACTTTGGTATGAATTTCCAAGGGAACACAGAGTCAGAATACCTGTGGGGAGTGCCACAGCTATGGAGATTATAATAGCCTTAGCTACAGTTTGTGCTACTCAAGCTATACACCTGAGCTAGCCAGTTTGGGGTTATCTCACAAGTAAGTATCATATGTTGCAATCACATCTTCTCCAAATTTAAAATGCCGGAGAAAAATCCAGCAGTGAACAACTACAGGATACATTGTAGAAGAAGGAGCTATTTGAATGACTGAGGCTTTGTTTCCATAGTGGTATTTAAAACAAATTATGAAGTGGAGTAATTAAATTGTATTGAGCTCTTGTTTGGACACATTTACTCAAAATTAACATTCTTAATTTGAATTCAACCAACTAAACATTGAACTACTTAAGACAGTAAAATTCATTGCACTTAAGTTTTGTAAGAGTCCCTGGGATGCCCCTTTGATGCCAGAAAGTGTAAATCTTCTGGGTTTTTATTTGTTTGTTTGGTTTTTGTTTTTTACATACAGGACACTGAACACCTTATCAAACCTTTCTGACAAAAATTAAAGTTGTCTTATCCGTCTTTAGAAGAGCTGGTTATTCTGCGACACTGAGTGAAAAATTAACAGGGCTGTTTTGAAGACAAAATACCACCTTTCTACTGCAGCTAAATGAGGAATTTTTCAGCCAGATGGTATAGATTTTTGAAAGTTATGCTCTGTAACCGAAAATATTTGGAAAATTTAATTAAAACAATCACTGCTGCATCAACTGTTGTGTTAGTCAGATACTTTAACATATCAGTTTATATTCACTGTATTAACCTCTCCTCAATTCTGATGCATCAAATATTGTGTTTAAATAACAAATACTTCTGACTTCCGTGAAACAACATAATTACTGAGTTGAAGATATTTCAACATAAGGCAAACACACTGTCAGGATACCAAACAATGTTAATGCAATTTTTAAAAATAATAATTTATTTTCAGTAAACAATCCTAATAAGGAAGCAGAGATTCAAAGCTATGGTATGTTAAGCCTAAAAAGTATGCCATATGCATATCAAAAAGTGTATACAGTACTAAGAACTGGGTTACATTTACTGAACTCCTTAAAAAGAATTATTTTTATTACTTAGCAGATTGCTATAAATCTTATTCTTTTCTGACATGGTTCTCATGATGTTTGGATTTAAAAAAATGATAAACTGGAAATAGAAAGAGATCTCCCCGCATGGAAGTAGGAAGCAATACTTATCAACAAGCTGTTTAGAAGGTATAATTTAAAAATGCTTTTAAACAAAGGTTGTTTCTTAGAATCATAGAATAGTTTGGGTTGGAAGGGACCTTGAAGATCAACTAGTTCCAACACCTCTACCCTGGGCAGGGACACCTTCCACTAGACCAGGTTGACCAAAGCCCCATCCAGCCTGGTCTTGAACACTTCCAGGGATAGGGCATCCACAACATCTTTGGGCAACCTGTTCCAGTGTATTACCACCCTCACAGTAATGAATTTCTTAATTCTAATTTAAGTCTTTACACTTTTCTATCCCTTGTCCTATCACTACAGGCCCTTGCAAAAAGTCTCTCTCCCTGTTTCTTTTAAACCCCCACTGAAAGGATGCAATAAGGTCTCCCTTCAGCATTCTCTTCTCCAGGCTAAACAAGCCTGACTCTCAGCATATCTTCATAAGAGAAGTGCTCCAGCCCTCTGATCTGGCCCTCCTCTGGACTAGCTCTAACAGGTCTGTGTCCTTCTTGTGCTGGTTGCTCCAGAACTGAACACAGTACTCCAGGTAGGGTCTCATAAGAGCTGAGATGAGGGGAAGATTCATTGCCTTCAACCTTCTTTTGATAGGACATGCATTCCAGGACATGATTTGTTTTCGGGCCTGCAAGCACACATTGCTATCTCATGTTCAATTTTTCATCCACTAACATCCTCAGTTCTTCTCTGTGTTGCTGCTCTCCCTCCATTCAACCCTCACTGAAAGTAGGGATTGTCCCAACAACCCAAGTGCAGCACCTTGCATTTGGACTTGTTGAACATCATGACATTTCATGTGAGCCCACTTCTCAAGCTTGCCAAGGTCCCTTTGGATGGCATCCCTTCCTTCTGTTGTATCAACTACACTACTTAGCTTGGTGTCATCTGCAAACTTGCTGAGGGTGCACTCAATCCCACTGTTTATCTGATTAATAAAGATATTAAACATACTGATTCCAGCATGGAGCCCTGAGGGACACCACTCATCACTGACCTCCATCTGGACATTGAGAGATCAACTGCAACTATCTGTAAGCAGCCATCTAGCTAAATCCTTTTCCATCAGGGTCCACCCATCAGATCCATTTCTCTCCAATTTAGAGACAGGGAAGTTTTGTGGGACCATATCAAAAGCCTTACAGAAGTAGACAACACCAGTTGCTCTTCCCTTGTCTACTGATGTAGTCACTTCATCACAGAAGGCCACCAGATTGGTTAGACATGATTTGCCCTTGGTGAAGCTGTGCCAAATCACCTTGCTGTCTTTAATATGCCTTAAAATAGCTTCCAGGAGGATCTTTCTGGCACGGTGGTAAGGCTGACAGGTCTTGTAGTTCTCTGGGTTCTCTTTTTTAAATATCATTAAAAAAATAAAAAGTAAAAAATTTACAGTGATGTTTCTCTTTTTCTAGTCATTTGAGACTTCACCTGACTGCCAGGACTTTTCATATGTGATAGAGAGTGGCTTGGCATCTACATCAGCCAGTTCACCCATGACCCTGGGATGCATCTCGTTGGGTCCCATGTATGTTCAGTTTCCTCAGGTGGTCTTAAAAATTTTTACAGGAAGAACTTGCCTATGTTATCTGAATGGGGTCTTAATCCTACCTCCAACTTTCACAGAACTTGCAAGAATTTAGTTGTTGGATTCAGCTAAAATTATAAGAAATGCATTTAAAAATTAAGTGGAGTAGAAGCAGAAAGATGATTTTTTTTTTCTTTCCCCTTAAAAACATGTCTGTAAGAAAAAGAAAAAGAAAACAAAAAAAAGTTCCCAACCCTACTCTCTATTCTTTGCACTCATGGTTTTGTTGTTATTACAAGATGAGAGCTTTTGTTTGTTTGATTGATTGTTTTTTCTTTCACTTCAATAGCTTCTAATTTAGCAAAGTTCTGTGAGAATTATATTTGGCTTTCTTTTCCATATTTGGAACATACTGCACTGATCTCTAGTCTTTAACAAATTCTTGAATATTTCTGACTTGGCTTTATTCAGAGGATGGCAAAAGAAGCAGGAACCAAAGGAAACTAAATCAAGGGCAGCTTAAGGGGAATTTTTCTCATTCTTGACTTTTTTCTTTGACTTAGGAGTCTTTGTAGGTCCACGTCTCTGCCCATCATTGCAAAATTCCAGGCAACTTGGAACAATATTGACACAATTTCAGGGGAAAATATGAAAAAAATATCTTTACTGAAAAAGGTATTTTTGTAAGAGAAAATCATTTTTATGAAAAAAATATTGTTTGAGAGAAAGGTGGCAACCAGTTTTAGCCATGTTTGTTTAAAGAAATTTCGGAGGATTAAACAAGCAGAAGTACTAAACCATTTCTTTAAGACCATTTCCTCTTAACTGCTTTAAATAGATTGGTGAGTGAAAAGAAGATTAAAAATACAGGGCAGAGAAAGGGTCAGTAATATCTGGAGTATTCTGGTCAAATATCTAGTCAAATGCCAGAAGACAACTAACATCATAACTTAGGCTAACCACATATTTTCATGATTAAATATATATATATATAGCAAAACAAAATTCTCTCTCTTCCAGCAATGTGTTTAACACTCTCAAACACAATCAAGTTAAGATGTGCTGCAGAAAGGTGCTACAGAAACTAAACACCAGAACCTTCCTTTGAAAGCTGTCCGGAAGTGCTGGTATTGCCATTCAGTAATGCTGTTTCATTAAAACTTTTCTTTTTTGTCTGAAGGAATTTCTTCAATAGCTTTTTGAGTATTCCTGAAAAGAGTGTTATGCAGAAAGCAGACAATATAAAGGCAAATAATTTGTGTGGGAATTCCTTCCCTGTAATGTCAATGATTATGTTAATACAGCATTAAAAGATAAAGTTCCAGCCTTCCAGCCTGTAAATGCAGTCATTCCTAACTTAGGTAATTCAAAATGCTTCTCCAGTAACAATAATATGTAAAATTTATAACACAACCTCAGGAGGAAGTGTTCAGAGAAGACATGAGACTCCTTTTCAATATACTTACTAAATTTCTTTCTTTACCATAACAATAATTGTCTCCTCATATCTAAAAGGCATCACCTTCAGAAAAGACACTGATGTATAAATACGCTTCAAAATGGAAGAGATATCAGGTAATTTTAATGTCAGACTCTGCACATGATAACTAAGAAGTTCAGTAAAATCTTCTGGCACACAAACATGCACATATTCCAACATCTTCAATTTGAAAAGAACTGAACAGATATTACAAAAACGGAGTGAAAGCATTTAAAACAAATGAACAAGCAAACAAGCTTTCTTTAATAGCTCTTGTTTCCAGGTGAGCCTATTTCATCAAGAAGCATCCATGCAAACTTAATATCTCTATGGCATATTATATTTTACATGGTCACAAAGAGATAATACGAGGTCTGGAGCTCTACACAAATGAAGTTTGTTAATGTCAGCTTGTAATAACATGGCAGAAAATAAAACTTTTTGCTGACTTTTTGCTTTTTTTAGTGACTCTGTTATCATGCCTCAGGTCAAGATAACACAATATGAGACAGAATATGTAGAAATAATGTTTGATTTTATTTGTAAACGTTGTAATCAGAACTGAAGTAAGGACATATTTGAGTCAAAGGGGTACCTGCCCCTTTTTGAGGTATAGCTCAGCATATTTAACCCTCAACAAAAAAAGGCTAGTTTATGATTTTCCTAAATTGTTCAATTTTATTTTTTTTTTTAACATCAAAAATATCTCATCATTCTTTTTACTGACAGCCCTGTGTGCTGATTTGAGTATGTGGTTAATTGATCTTATGTTCCCATGAGACAAATCTCAGTTCAAAAATAAGACACTTCCAAAAAACATTGACAAGAAAACAGGGAACTAATAACTCTACACTCAGAATACTTTTTCAAAAAATATTGATTGGTACTCAGTTGCTAGCCTATATTTTCTCGTAATTTACTCTCTTAATATTAGCTGTGGTTTCTTTCTGTCTTAAATTGAGACTACCTAGATATCTCAGTTTGAATAAATTTTAAAATAAAATAGGAATTTTATCAAGAAGTATAGAGAATAATTTGGAATAGAGGACTAATTTTCCCCTTTCAAATCAAAAATTACTTTATATGGGTACCTTATATCTCTTACTTTCATAAGAATTTATTTACTAGTGTCTGTATCAAGAATCGTAACAAACCTAAAAATAAGGGAACTTTCCTTAATTCTGTATTGTCTACTTGATAGAAAAAGATAGCATTTCAATGATTATGGCTTAATCATTGACTTAGAATAACTTCAGAGACTCCCAAAGGGTAGGCTTACCTAGAAACAATTTAGTCAGAGCAGGGTTGGATATTTATGTGGTCTTGGGAAAGTTGATTTGAATATCTATCTGTATTTCTAAGAGTGTTGTCCAAATGCTTGTTGAACTCCATCAGGCTGTGCCGTGACCACTGCCCTGGGGAGCCTGTCCCCGTGCCTGAACACCCTCTCTGTGAAGAATCTTTTCCTAGTACCCAACATGAACCTCCCCTGATGCAGATTTATTATTCATGCTTTTCCCCCGGGTCCTATCGCTGTCGCCAGAGAGAAGAGATTGGAACTCTATGACAATGCATGTGACATCCTGTGGACTAAAGAAGGCAGGACACGGTAAAACAAAATTATGTTTCAAACTACAACTGGCAACCATTAGTAAGTACTAGTTAGTATACAGTTGACACTGTCTTGGAATAAGAGGATGAGACTGATCTCCAGAAAATAAATAAATAAATAAATATAATTAAATCAATTTTATTCTCCAGAAGCTCACATCCCAACATACCATATCCATTTGGATATTCACTTTCTCCCACAAGGCCTACCCAACCAGCTCAGCTCCTGTTCCTTCTCTTAATGCCCTCCTATCTTCCACTGATTCACACTAGGTCCTCTGTAACTTCACTCCCAGGTCCCTTTGTCTTGGTCTACCTAACTGATTTGCTAATTCATGTTTTCCAAACACCTCTTTTCTCTCCCTCAATTCTGTGTGGGAAGACAGCTGGCAGCATATAATAAAGACTAATTTTTGAATGTTCTTTTTTTTTTTTTCTTTATAAATTTGGGTATTTACTATATTTCTGTTTCAGAAAATACTGAATAATGTGTTCTGTTTTGAATTCTGAATTATACTTGTTTCTGATTCAAATTCAATACTAAAATGTAATACACATCAAGCGTGAACTCATAGTGAGGTGAATGAGGCTTTTCGTGGGTGCATTTATAGTCCAGTTGATTACAACTGAAGGGTCACATCCGTATAACGTAAATATTTTAGAAAAGGAAGTATGTGAAATACAGAGTGATTTTGAGATACAACTCAATAATGATAATTATTTAAAACTGAACATCTCAGAATACTATTATTATTTTAAGACCAAAAAAAGAGATAAAACATTGAGTATTAATAAAAATGTTTTTAAGCAGGGGTAGAACCCTGAAAGGCATGCTTTTTGATATTTATATTCCCCTTTCTTTATTTTTATATGATAATCTTTATGACTTTCATGGACATTGTCCTTACATGAAACAACCTTACAGGTTAACAGGTGAATCAGAATCAAATCAGTAGAATTACTGCATTTTTTTCTGAACACACAAAAAAATGTTTTTAAAATGCTCATTATGTTTTAATGATACTGGGAATCTGAAACAAGTAAGAAGAAAACAAATCTTAGTGAAGAGAAAAAAAATCCACCCTCAATCAGCCTATTGTATTAAATATAAAAGATACAATTCTGACAGGCAAAACCCTTCACCACACTGTTATTAGTGTGATGCTCAGAAAAGTGTCAATTGCATAGTTCTGCACTAGTAGTATCATTGTACACTCATGGTGTATATGAGGATCATTACAGATAAGAGGAAAACCAATTTTCATCTTCTAGAAAACAAATTACTTATAAGGCAGGTCACTACAAGCTACAGTAGCAGGAGTTTTATGCTGCTGGAACTTCTAAAGAGAAGCTAGCACAGTTCTACTTAGAAAGTCATTGCCTTATGGTGAGTTAATAACCTAATGACACACAAGAAACTACAATAAATACTTTACAATATATGAATACATTGTATTGCTCTGAAAATTGTTTTTGTGTCTAAACATACAACAATATGACAAGACATAATGTGCAATCTGTGTAATATATAAAGCTTGCCAGTTCTACACTATTTATTTCTATTCTGAAACAGCCCATTAAAGAGTGTCATAAATTATTTGTGGTAAAGTAGATAGTTGATATGGGCTTAAAGGATGATGTCTCTACAAACAAGCTACCTATAGAACTCATTAAAGCACTACATAATAACTGAGCTCTTTGCTAGACATTAAAAAATAAGAGAAAGAAAGAGAAACCACTTGAACTGGTGAAAATCAATAAACAAAGCATACATTTTTCTCATTCTCATGTTCAAGCTGCAATAGGCAAATATCTCATTTTCAGTGTATTGACCCACAAAGGAAAACCTAACTTTTGCTCTAAATGAGAGATTATGATGCAAGTAAAGGCTGCTAAGAAAATCAAAAGAAAGCATTATGTCCTCTTTTTGGTAAAGATTCCTTGTTTGTTTGTTTTGCTTTGCTAATTCAGATACTATTCTTGCTGTAAATTCTACTTTTTTTCCCCACAATCGAAGAGTTAGTAAAACAGAAATGGAGTACTTTTCTGCACCACAGTTTATGAAATGTGCGGATACAAATTGGACTGAAAGTATAGAGAAAACCCTACTGTTGACAGCCTTTAAATAAAGGTGCATATTAAAAATGGCATGACATTTCTGAACAGATTATTAGCCCTCTTTTTGATGTTTTGACCTGGAAATGATTAAATATAGTTAAAATGTCAGTTAGGTAAGAGTCTATCTATCTATTAATAAAAATAAAGCATCTGCAAGCTGTTGAGACTTTAACGTCTTCTACATACCCATCAGTGTTCTAGCAGATCAACAAATTTCAGGATTTATTTTGTTTAAGGTTTCCAACATCATGAATCTCTAAATGCAAAGATACATTGGAAAGTTCAGCAGGGTACTAGGATCTCCACTGCTTAAAATAAGATAACAAAGATAACAAAGCAAGATTTAAAGAGACAAATGTGGCCATTGCCAGTCTTTGAGGTACTACCGAACCTTAACTAGTTGGATTTTATGTCTTCCCCAGCAGTGCTTTCTGGTGTATCTAGTATAGAAAAGCATATTCCGATGCAGAGACGTAAATATAAGAGTCTTATTCTACCTCGGTTACACTGAATAACATTTTCTAAAGCAACCAGAAGTGGTCTTGCATACCAATGCCACATTTTGCCACACAAAAACTATCATTCAAAACCAATTAGAAGTTATTAGCTAATGAATAGGTATGACGTAGGTGCTTTGACTGTGGGAATCAATGGAGGTAGGACTAACTTGCTTGAGTACAGGTATCTACAGACACTTAAAACTGAGTAACCATACTGGCCTGTCTCTCTAGAAAGGCAGAGATCTACATGTAGATTCAGTTCCACCTGATCTGTAAAAATGCCTGGAGTAACTGCTATTATATCAAATGCCTATGGCAAGGCAAAACAATTCCATTCAGGTCTTTACTCTTAGAAATAACTGGTGACACTGAAGGAATGCCAATGCTATTTCACATTGCCAACAGAGACAGATTATCCCAGTTGTCTGAACTGACATAAAAAAAAAAAAACAAAGTGAGAAATATTTTAGACAGCAACAATCCTAAAAAAAAAAAACACACTGTCTTTAGGATTTGGGGTAGAAATTTACCAAATAACCTAAATAGTCCATTTGGTGCTTCTTAGACATGTACAACTGCAAAGAAAAATATCGGAACATGATATGGCATGGGCATAATACCCTTTGTTTTCCTACAGTAACAAATTGAAAATTTAGTTTTCAATACAAGAAACCTAATTCAGAATAAATCCACTGTTCTACACACAGATGAAAAGATTAATAATGCTAGGTTTTGCTGACCATGTTGTTAATGGCATTTAAGTCCTACGCCCCTACAATTTCTGATTTTAATAACTAAAAAAGAGCTTGCCTTTACTTTCTTGAAACAGAATTAAACATCTATATTTAATATATGTACCTACTGACATATTATTGAGAGGACATTACAATGCATCTAGTATGTGCATTACAGCAGCAGTTAACAAATTTACATGAAAATTGGCAGATGCTTGCAAAATGGGCTTGCTTCTGGAAAATGATTTGTACTGAGAAAAAAAATCAGTTATTTTTTGCACGTTGGTAATACTAATCAGTTAAAATACATTTTTTCTTTCTTATAATGTGGATTATATCAAGATTCAAGTTTCAGTATTGTAAAACATTTTTATATTAAATCAAACTCAGTTGAGATTCTGTACTGAATTCTGTTATATAGTATCACCCTCCTGCCAAGTTGATGGGTCATTTGAGAGCTGAAATATGCATGAAGATTTATAATTTTATTTGCACTTAGTAAAGGAAAAAAATTCTGTTTGAAATTATTGCAAGTTTGAAAACAATTGGAAAAAAAAAAAAAAAAAAAAAAAAACAAACCATATGTAATTCTTTTGATTCAGCTGGAATGGAGCTATTCTTCAAGGTCAGCTCATGGAGATCACACTTATACCTGCAGCGGCTAGTGTCAGCTCAGTTGAACAACCTCATGTGCTGAGTGCCAGCAGCACAAATGAGAATGGCTCAAAAGAAATATCTCATATGAACCCTTCCTATTTTACAATATCTTATTAAGTAATTAGCGTGACTTAATTGCTATGCTAATTCCTCTGTTACTTTATCCAAGTGATGCAAAAAACATTTTTAATACCAGGTCTTCCAAAGAAACCTAATTATGAACATGTAAGGATCACCTCTACTACTTCTTTACAACCAACCTGCTTTCTATATTTTTTCCAGCTGTACTAGGTTACCTACAGAGTTAACAGCAGGTAGCAAAAAATTGACAGGATGAAGAATGCTTTCACTAACAGGGAATTTACATACCTCTAGCTCATGCATCACCACAGCTTACACAGGTTTTAATGACTCTTCTGAACTGACAAGATGAGGATGCTACCACTCTGTGGGACTAATCAGAACCAGTAAAATGCTTCAGTAACCAAAATTGGACAGAAAGTTGTGTAAGTGGTTATCTTGCCTAAAAGACAAATAGGGATAGTGGGGGTTCATTTAGTTTCTATCAATTGCAATATCCACTGAAACAGAAAACCCTGTTAGAAAGACAATGAAGGCATGAGAAATTCAACTAGAACAACATAAGAATAATCTCAGTGGAAAAGACACCTGAAGTCTATACAGATGGACTAAATATTATGAAGACATGACCTGCTTCTGTATTCATCCTCCTGTATTAATGAGTGATTATACAGGATGACAATTTCTACAAAATGACAGAATGTGAGAGACTACTTGTCAACAAATCTTTCTAGGTTTAAATTTAAATGAAGATAGTTTATTCATATTTTATGTGTTGAGCATATCAAGTGCTGAAACTCATATCTTAATTTCTTAAAAATGAGAATATAATGTACTTGATATAACCAGGAAGGGAATAAGAAGTCAACCTAGAAGAGGTTCCTGAAAATATGCAAAAAAAAAAAAATAATAAAAATAAAGGAAAAAAAAAAAAGATATGACTTGCAAGGTTAGTAACTTCTGTGGATTAGTTTGCTTGGCAGAAAATTAATTATTTTAGCAGGAATCACAAGCTGTGTGAACAAGAGTCATGAAACAGCAGGATAGGGAATTCATGGTAATGGCTTCTCTCTACCAAGTATAATATAGTCATTTTATAATATAGTCATTTTCTGTTTGATCTTCTCTGCTAAGAAAGGCAGGAACCTTTTAAGTCACAAGATCTTTATGGAGCACTGGACACATAATTTTGGCTGACCTCAGTTTCAGAGGGCATGTAGACTACATACATCCAGGTACACCCTGAGCATACAACAGTGCAAACTGCAGGTGCAGTTCAGAAGTGGCATATGGCCCCTTATTATCTCCACAAATATGCTGTTACTACAACAATAAATCTTTAAAAGACATTGCTAATTCTGTTTGAGATCTTGGATGTATTAGTTGCTTATAAATCCATAAGGTTTGATTGAATGAAATATGCTACTGTTCTAATCTTCAACCTGCAAATTACTTCCTATTGAAGCAATACAATGATTTCTTTTCCCAGAACTGTAACACTGTAACAAACTTATGAGCAATAAATCATATCAAAATCTTATGCACAAACGTAAAGTCTTTTTTTTTTTTTTTTTTTCCCTTCTCTATAATGTAAAAACAAGCAGTATCTTTAATCATTATGGAGTTAAAAAGGAAAAAAAAATAACGAGACACGAGAAAAAATCCAGAATGAGTAAACAATGCAAAACTAGCTAGAGTAGGCAGCTCCACGTCACCTTCCCACCACCCTGACCACTGCTACATTCTTTGGTTGTAACTTTCTTCTTCTGTCCTTTCCTTTTAAAAATGTCTTTTTGGCAATACTTAATAGATCCACTTTTTATCCACATTTCCCTATGCAAACTGGTCCAGTCAGGCTGCAGAAAAACAACTTTTAAATAATCTGCTAGACTATTAGGGGTATACTGCAGTGACAACACAGAAGTTTGATGCTTTCTTCCGCTGTGTGTATAACTCACTCACTTGGACAGTAAGTGTACAGAAACCAGGAAAAACCAAAACAAACCAAAACAAAAAAAAACACCTCTATACTGCACATTAAAAGGTGAAGTATATAAGTTTGCAATATAAAAGCACTTTTGTAAAAATTTAATACCAGAAGTCCATTAGACTGGTATACAAATACAGACTCAATGCATGTACTGTGCTATCTACATTAATATTAAAGATACAAATAATAATAAAATAAAATAAAATAAAATATATAAAATATCTGCTACTGCACTATCTCACCTGTGTAATATAAACTTTGTGGGTTTTTGATTCTTTTGATCTGATGTACATTTAACAATAAAGCAGCAGCCATATCATATGAGTAAAAAGAGAACAATACACAAAATTTAAGCAAGTTAATATATTCATGAATATTTATAAAGTGAATATAAATATTGTATTTTTATATAAATCTATGCTGCTTGCTTTTTAAAATATTTTTGTTTCTTTATTTCTGCAACAATTTTCTACAAAGAAACCTGAAAAGATACGTTTAATTACATTAACTATTCTCATGGCTAGGTGTATGTAAGTTTTTGTTGTTGTTGTTGTTTTCAAATACATTTATTTAATTTTCCATGGTTTAAGTGAATAAATGTCAGTTTAGAATGTACTGATACCTCTTCTAAGGAATTTACAAAGTTAGTGTTGTTTTAAGCAGGCTGTTAGCACTGACATATGTAGTAGAGATACATGTTTACTGTCTGTAAGCAACACATGAATGCTTGGAAGTTATCCCCATGACTTGCCACATGCTTGGATGAAACAAGTCTTAGTGTGTTAATGTGGAATAGGCCAACAGGAATAGGCCAAGAAGAAAGTAGGATTTGGGGGGAAGAAAAGAACGGTTTCTGAGCATGTAGGATTTCATCCCCAAGGATGTGGTACAAACCTAATGGTGACTATGGATTCTGTTTGCAATCAGTACTTAGTACCTTACCCTATGCACAGTCTGACAATAGAAACCTTTGAAATGAAAACTTTGCAAGAGTTATGCTTACCAAATAATTCAGGTATCTTTTAAAAACTCTTTAAAAAGTTAAATTTTGAAGAAAATTATTTCAAACAAACTGACATGCTGACAGTGAATACTTAACTTTCTAATTTATTCAGTTTACTTTGTATGTGAGTGGGAGGCAGACTTTTGAATAATTCAGTGGTGACAAACCTTTATGTGAAGAAGCGGATGAGGGATGTGAGGAATTAGCAAGAAGGAAAGAACACAGGCATCTCTCAAGAGTTTGAGAAGGGCAAACTCAGTGATGCACTATAGGAGGCCACTAAAGAGTTACATAGACAATGCTCCTGAAAATGAGAAATACAGTTCCCTAACAGAGGATGCATAAGATACTATAGTGATGCAACAGGGGAGCAGTCAGGAAAATTTATGTAGTAATTTATGTAGTATGTCTACATATGCACACAAGCACACCTATATCTATGGTTAAATATATTCTTTACTCTGTAATTTACTACGTGTTGCTACTACATACAAGAACCCACCTGCAGAACCTGCAGAATTAGCTTCTATTGATAAAGATATCCAAAATACCCATTAACTGTTAAAATATGCTATTATTATAATTAATTTCCACAGAAAGGAAAAGTGCACCTGAAAAGAACGAAGGTGTCCATACTTGGATCATACATAGAAATGTTACATACATAATCAAGACACAGATTTGAACAATACATGCAGACAAGAATTTATACCATCTGCTGTTAAGAAAATGCATAAAAGAAAAGTTTGGTATTATACAGAGATATACTGGTCTGTCTGAAATGGACGAGAAAATGTGTGGTGGGCAACCAATGAAAAGATGGACAAAACAAATATATAATCAATGCCAGCTCTATAAAGAATACATAAAGTATAAGGAAAATGTCTGTTACACAGTCTTGTTTCTATAGAGCTTTACTGCCAGCAAGAAGCCAAGGGGAAAACAGCATCCTTGCTATCATTGGGGCTGCATCTGTTGATGGACATGCAAGGCATGGCTTTAATACTGTGTGCTTTGGACATGTAACTTGCTTAACACAGATATAGGCAGGCATCTTGTAGATTTACAAATGTATTTGAGGAAACAGGGAATTAACTCCTTTTAAATCAATAGAAAGTTACATATTGATCACTTGAGACACCTGGAAACCCTTCGGGCACCTACCTATAGCCAACTATCAGCTCAGAAAAGAAGTCATACTTACAGCATCTACTTTCCAACAAAATCATCAGCAAATAGCTATCAGGCTGAGTGCACAAAGGCCTGCTAAGGATGAGTACAGAAGTATCTGTGTTGTGATAGAGAGACTTACAGTGATTAACTGTCAGCTACTCTATCACTGAGAGAATGATTGCTTCTTTGGTTTCTATGTCCTGTAACTCAGGACAGCTGATAAAAAGTAATTCATTATATATTTCTCATCATATATAATTTATAATTTTAGCTCCAGCTGAGTTCTAGTTTATGGTCTCAAAAATTGCTCTCATAATTAATTTCTTACCAGACAAAGAAATGGCATGAGCAGTGGACAATGGCAGGTAAAGATGTACTGCTGTTCCCACAGGGATGCAGAGGTGTGACTTCCTGATGTGTGATAAGTTTTTGCTGCTTCCTCTTTGTTTGAAAATTTGTGCAAGTCTGATGGTTACAGCTGGCTCCATACAAAGGCAATGATGGGCTTAGGGGAGAAGAATGGTGATTTTCAGTTTCTAGTTCTGGATTTCCCTTGCAAATGAGATGAAAATATAGGAGGAGCTTCCATAGTCATACAGAATTGAGAAGGACCATAAGGATCATTGAGTCTGACTGTAAACATACTATAGAGCAATCCACAAAATTTCAATTTCACCCCCACAAAAAGATAGAAAATAGTCCACAGCATCCCATGGTATACCTAAATCCTAACAGAAATGACCAAGAGCCAGAAGCCACAGTATACAAGAGAAGCAGAAGAAAATGAAAGGTCTCAGGAAAATATAACTTTTATAAAGACTTAAAATAGATTGAAAAGGTACATGAAAATGGTGCTGCAAGCACAACTGGATCTCATTTTAGCTTTCCATTTTGTAAATTTTTGAAAACTCAGTTTTCAGCTCTACAGGCTGAAGTCTGCCACCCTGTCATACATATTGATGACTCCTAACTTACAGTGAATAGTGATATTATACTGGGGCTAGGAAGACTACCTCTATAATGTATGAGGTTTGCTTACAGTTAGCTTAAAATAATTAAAAGGGAAAATATCAAATACTTCTGATTACTTACATACATTGCCATCCATAAATTTTAAATATTGTCCATTTTTACAGAATACAGCTTTACAGAATATCCTGTTACGCATCTAAGAAAGAAAGAGACACCGACATGCTTCAATGCTTTTAAGAGCTTAGAAAAGGAATATGGAGTATAATTAAATTATTACTGCTCTTCTATTTGCAAGATGCAAAAGCATGAACAGTAGCTTTAGGGAAGACACCTTCAAAAGAGATTGGAAGCTTTAAAAATGAGCCTATCTCCAAGCTCTGTAAGACTTCAGGATATATTTCACTGATTTCTTCAACACATAGCTACCAGTTTAAATGTTCTCTGTTCTTTCAAACTTAGTCAAGAGTCCAGCCTGTGATCTTCTGACTAGTCAGCTTAGGATGATAAGGTTCCAAAATTTCCATATTTGTTTTAAGATTGTTTTCAATCTTAGAAAAGCATTACCCACAGGTAAAATGTGTTGAATGAAATTTCAAAGGACAACATTGGAAGCAAAGTTGCAAAGAATAGGAGGAGAACACAAATCATCTTACACTAGAAATTAATTTATGCAGTCAACGGATTATTAAGAGTAAGGATTCAAATGTTTCTTCCATTATTTGAAGAATGGCAAACAAGATAGGTGAAACGCATAGGTGAAATGTTCAGGAATCCCCAATAGTTGTGCATACATTTGTACAAAATACAGTTGGATGGAGTGCACAAACTAGGGTTTCTGATCCATTGCTTTCGGTTAAAAGGCACTAAGATTATTACAAATCAACTGAAATTATAAAACTATTTAATTTGCCTGTCAGAATGGTAGTCTGGTAGCAATGACTTCTAGTTGCTTCAAGAGTTATACAAGTAAGCTCATATTTGAAAGTCTGACCCAGAAGTGAAGATTCTGCATTCCCCTCAGAATCATCAGGTGTGGTCCAAAAATGAGTATTTCAATACATACCCTTAGACTTGTGCTCTCTCTTGTACTCTGACTATATTTGAGTTGATTCCAGAGAATAAACACTGTGATAATGAGCACTGGTTAATTAATACTGATAATGATTAGTTGAAAACCCTACTTCTGTTTCCTTGCTGAACAGTGTGTATATGCTTTTTGTTCTGTAGATTGCATGACTACATGCAATGTTTCATATTAAGAATACATAGTTACCTAAAATTGTTTCCAGGCAAAAGAATTGCCTATTATTCACATATGCTTTAAGGAATAACATTCTCTTCTTCCACATACTATTATTTGTAAAGTGTTAATATAAAGTTAGGGACAAGCATTTAAGCTTCTGCAGAAGTTAACTGCTTTTTATTATTATTATTTTCTTGGCTTATTTGTTCTGTATAATTACTAGCATTTCCTTAAAATATTAACAAGAGACAACTCACTGTTACAAGAATGATAAATACAATGTATGTGACTCTATCACCCCATGATTAATAGGTCTTTTTTATTCATGAAGTTAGATGTCAGATTCAGCTGAAAAATGTGTATCATCTTATATGTATTTATTCCAAAGCCTAGTAAAATTGCTTTACACTGCTACAGATGGATACAATAACAACTACTTTTCACTGTTTTCTGAATTAACACAAGATGTATGTCAAATGATGACCTTAAACTTTCTGTGCTGGAAATTTCATTTAAAACTTGACAAATATACTGGATGCCAGAATAAACGGTAATAACAATTCACATGGAATCTACTACATCTAATCATACTCTAAAAAATAATAATAAAAAAAAATCCTTGAAGCTTCAAAATGTCCATTGGCTATTGGCATTATGGAAAGAAAAAATGCACGATACCTTTTTTGTTTCTTAATCTGAGGAACTTACTTTTCATTTAACACCAGTGCTCTCTATTAAGATATACTACAAAGCTAATTGATAGTACTTGTTGGCAGTACTATTACTGATATTTTTCAGGAAGTTTCAGAGAATGTTCCTCTTTTCAAAATGAAAAAAGATTTAGGAAGTGTCAGTGTTTAACACCCCACCAAAACAAAGTATTTTATTCTCCCTAGAAGCAATATGACAGAGTAATAATGGTCATTATAGAAAAAAAAATAATTGAAAAATGCCTAAAGACCAAAAGAGACAGTTAAAAAATATATTATAATATCTCCTGAGTCCTATACTTGCTGTTTTTCATAGTAAGCCATTGTGCTGGCTGATAAACCTCAAAATTTATCTTAGCTCATTTCTTGAATAAAGACTCCAGAGCCCCAAAAAACAACTAATGTTAAAGTGAAGAAAAGTAAAGTTGCATGTTATTGAATCAAATCAATTTAATGTTTTCACCATTAAAGCCATGAAAGGAATATTTGATATTTCTGACATATCTGTAAAATGCAACTAGAGTACTAGGCTGAAAGAGCCTACATTTAATTTTAATTTTCCTATTGTGAAATGTGTTTATTTGATTCGTGTCAGTATGGAACAATGCTAGGGCCGCATGATGAAATATAAACTCCTATTTAAGAAAAACAGAGTGATTAGTGTACATAGTTCTTGTATCATGCAAAGGAACGATCCAGCAATTTGTGTAAATAGAGGGTTTGAAGGGCGAACATTGAGACTCTAGTCTGGGAGATAAAAGGACCAAGGAGGTTTTTTTAGGAAACTGCAGACTTTTGCATGGGACGCTGCGCAAGCCTCTGATAACCAGCAAAGAGATCCACCAAATAAGGAGAAAGGGGGAGTTGAAGGACGACCGAAGGAGGAAGGAGACGACCGAAGGAGAAAGCCTGGCAGGAAGACTACGAGCCTTCAGCACAAGAGACCCCCAGAAAGACCACCAGAGACTGATACGCATGCGTCCAGATAGGGTTTGGATTCCGGGAACTAATTATAATAACCCTGCCATTTCTAGGAATAGTGATGAATATGTATTAGTCTAGGAGCATAAAAATCAGCCACCTGATGTAACAGGTGTGCGTCCTGGTAGAGCAGAGACTCCCAGTGCACCCAGTGCTGTCTGCTTGCCTCTATTCGCTTAATAAATCACAAAAATCCTATTTGGGACTTAATCATTTATCACACTAGTTTTAAAATTATGAGGGAAGCAATTGTTCAGAAAATGAGAAAAAGCATAGTAACAGAAGAAAATATATTTTTAATTTCCTTATTCATACTAGAGACTATATTTTTCAACAGATTCCAAGTTATTAAAGGTACAAGAATAAAGGCCTTGCTGCTACAGTTACCTTTTCCAAGCTGAAATTAACTGTTGAAGACAATATGCTCATGATAAGCTTGAACAGTAACTTAATGTGTATGACTTTAGGAAAGCCGTTGTGCAGATATTTTTCAAGCAAAGCAGACTCTACAATATTAGGTTTTATTTATTTATTTATTCTTCCTTGCTGTAAGTGAAGGCCTCATTCTGGAAAAGAAAATATACTCTATTTATTTATACTGTGAGTAACCACACCATCTTCAGTAAAACTAACCACAGCATGTACAATTCTAAAATATATGCAAGTCTTTTAAATGCCACAATCTAAAATCCTAATATTGTTTTTATGCTGTTAATCTCAAGCTGTTATACCAATACATAAAAACTAGTTATTTTAACGTAACTCCAGACTTTTATCTGTTTCCAGAGAGATCTAATTTTGTCAAAATAAACATTAAGCTTTAACAAACATCTCACTGACTTGCTTCTTTATTGTATGATATAAATGCAATCTTTATTTACAAATAGATGCCTAGTGTTAGTATTTCTTCTCCTAAGCATCATATATTTTAACTGTGACATGATAAATTAAAGAAAATTCTTGTATGCTAATTCTCCAAATATCAGTAAAAATACAAATAGTTCCAGATGCAATCACTCCCGGTAAAAACAGGAGGGCAGTGATGCATGTAGTGCATCTGATTATGGTCAGCTGGCAAAAGAATTTCTGATTTAGAAGGAAAAACTTCTTACTGTTGCTCAGAGTATCTAAAAGCTGCCAGGTGTATACTGTTTATGCATCTGTTTGTACAACACCTTTAAAGCAGAATTACACTGATAGCAGTTAAACTAGCATATTATGAAAAAACACATAAAACTGCAGCTTGACCTTAGCAGCACCTAAGCCACTACTGCCAGAAGAATAAAGAATATTCCACCTAACTGAAGTTAACAGTGACTATAAGAAGAGACTGAGAACAAGTATGAGTATGAGTGCTGTTGGTGCCATAACACAGTAACTTGAATAAAAGATCTCTACAACCCTCTTAGTCTATTCCAAGCCTTGGTTGTAGCAGCTGTGATATGGCTTACACACCTTTGTTTAATGTTTGAATGAGTTTGTTCTACACCCCATTAGTGTATCCATGTCATCCTACATCACGAAATTAGCCTCCATAAGCAAAACTGAGGGTTGCTTTTGTTGTTGTTGTTGTTTTGCTTTTTGTTTTGCTTTTCCTCCCTGTCACAATAATAATAATAATAATAAAAGCCATACATAGGTCTATTTTTGAAATAAGACAGGGAGCTGATGGCAATCCAACTTTCCAGGTATAACATTTCATCTTACAATAAAAGCTTGAGAGCATGTTTCCTGTAGAAAAAAGAATCTATCTTGTAAGAGCCTAATGCTGCATATAGACCAGTGTGATTTTTGTTTTTGATACAGTTTTTGATACAGCACTAAATAGTGCTACTTTTGATAGTTTTGTTTTTGATACAGCACTAAACTAAACTAGTTTTCTCATGATGATCTGTTTGTGTAATTTGTGTAACGTTTGCATTCTGTCTCTATGCAACGCATTCTGCAAATCATTCTCAGGCGGATGGTGGTAAAATTAGCCTTATTTTGTCAGTTGACATGTTATGTGAATTGTTGATCTTAGAAGGCTATTGTGTGTATGTGTGAACATGTGCCTGCTTTATGTAACAAATATTTGGTTTTCAGTATCTTTTATCACATTATAACTTAATGGCAATTTAATTAAAGGCTATAGTATAATGTTCTTAGTAGATGTACAAAATATAGGTATTATCTTTAATATGTGTAATTATCAGTAGTTTGCATCTATCAAAAGAAGAAAGAAAGAGAATAGAGGACAGTACACTGTTGGGGAAAAAAGAAAGGAAAGAACATGTTACAAGAGTATTGTAATTTTGTGAGGATGTTTGCTGTAAATATATCTGTGCATGATTTGGTTTAAAATTACTGAAATATATTTCTGTTTTACAGTGAAACATAAGGCCAACATTTCACTTGATAAAGTGTTTTCCTAATGATAAAACTTTTTTTTTTTTTTTTTAATTAAAATCTGTTAATATTTTAGCATCCTTTATGTTCCGTGGTATTCTACATATAGTCACTCATTTGCCTGTGATAAATATAGCTTCCCTGAAATATGCAGTAGTGCCTGAGTATGCCCTATACTAATTACAAAGTGATGTGGAGAATATTCTAAATCATGTGGTCATTTTATCTCTTCAGCGCGGATGAATTAAAAACTGGCAGACTGTAAGAACAACCACTCTTCCAAAGAAAGTAAATCAATTACTTCAATTACATGTTGATTAAGACTATGTATAGTCTATAACTGAAAAAAATACTGCTTCAAGATAGATTACTTAGCTGATTTACAGAAAAGCATAAGATGTTTATAATTGCAACTGAGGACACCATCCAGCAGCCTGAGACACAGTATCCGTTTTGGTGGCTGTCCTGTGAGGGAAAAGAGTATGAAAATATATGAGTAATAATAGCTAATCAGGACCTCTGAGACTGAATATAAGCTTCTGATCCTTCTTAGAATACTTGCATAATTTATTCTGCATCTGTGTCCAAATTACAAATAAGAAGAATAATATTTTACAGCATTAAAAAAAAAAAAAAGTAGTATAAAATATGGAAAGAAAAGTGGGACTATGAGGTGTTACCTTAAGATGTGCAAACACCAGGGAATAAAACCTCTGCTCCCAAAATGTAAGAGAGGACATGTGAACAGATCTAGCACCTTCAAAAGAGTATCTTTTGAGAAACAACTCATTTAGAAATCATTTTCCAATGCCATTCAATGCTTTTGATCAAGTTCTATAGTTGGCCTGTACTTTCAAGAGTACAATAACTATATTTGTTTAGGCAGTTACATTTCACCTACCCTTATAGTGTGTGAAACTGTGTGCTTTCTAGCAAAGGAGACAAACTGATGCTTTTAGGAAACATTTTTATGCATGAACATTTAGGATGAAATGAATCACTCTGCCTATTTTAGTCTTTCTTCATTAGGTAGGCTTCCAGCCTTACAAGGATGAGGTAGCATTTTAACTCTGTTCATCTACAACAAATATATGTGCTCTGGATTTAATGAGTAAAAGATCACAGAATTATAGCATCATAGAATGACTGCATATGAATGCACTGAACATAGTTGAGATGGAATCATTTCTGGGAGTAAAATTAAAGCCCTACCCTTCTCATAAGTATTTCCAAAGGACCTCATCACTCACAGTAATACATTGCATTGGTATCATTCATTGGAAATAAGGAATTCATTTTCCATATGATGAGTATTAAGCATTTTAGTACATTCTGTGGATTCCAACAGGGGTCAACCCTCTCTATTGTAAATGTAAATCTATGCATCTTTCAGAGATTTTACACTGGAACATAAGGAATATGTATGCTGTTCCTGAAAGGCAGAAAGCTTCCTAGTGAGATCCTTCATTTAAGACATAGTCTGTTCTAGAACTTCACCCCTTGAAGAGAGTTTTGTCTTCTTGGCCTTTAAGCATCTGACATGATCAACAGCTGTGGTCAGGAATGAGATTAAATCTATGATCGACATTCCCTGTACCTTCTGCCTTTCATTTATTCAAATGTTAATAGTAGGTTATTTACAATTTCATTGGTTCTATGCAATAAATACTATGATTTTAGAACCACTATCCATATATTAAGCTCCTCCTGTCCATCTTCCCTTCTCTCTACTTCCTTCCCTCTCTGACTGGTGTACAGGAACTTGTCCCTGTGGAAATATGTTGTTCCAGCATTACCCTTAGAGAAACTTGACAAGCATGAAAGGGCAATGCATTTGCAGAATCTTTTATAGCTTCCAAAGTGCTTTAATGATTGATCACTTTATTCAGTGATAAATTCAAAGTCAAACTGTTATCACAGAAATGACTTCTGAATCTCCTTCCCTGGAACATAACTATCGTTCTCTGTGGTACCGGTAAATTCATCCCTTATGATCCCATTTGCAATAGAAAACTCACATGCATATATGCCTCATGTTATTAGCATTCATTTTCTTGTCTGACTAAATAGGTATTTTGAGATTGCAGTACTCCTAATACATCAGAAATACAAATAAAAAAAGTCATACATTATTTAAATATGGTCTTGTTACTTTGCTGCACTATGTGCTATGAAAAGTGATTTGTTTGGCAGTTTTTCCTTGCCAGCTGTTATAGGAAAGTAACCAAGTTTCAGCAACTGCTCATATAATTAGGCTCTTGTTATACTGAAAACCCTTTCATCAGTTCCTCTCCCTATTCTGAATGTTACTTTTTAATAGTGGGAGGAACAAAACAAAACAAAACAAAACATTTTTGTTTCTTGATTTCTTTGGTCCATATGCTGGGCCTCTGTATATAGACTAAAAAACTACTAACATTTTCCTGGACAGAATAAAGAGTATTTCTAAGAATGCAACAACTGTGGCACTTTCATCCATATCTAAACTACCTCTAACTTCACTAACTATTTACTGCTAACTACAAAGTTATCAAAGCCCTGAAGCTGACCTGATTTACTCTACCTACTCAATTTGTCATTGGTTAATTAATTGACCCTTACTGAACTCTGAGCAATTACAGCTAGATTACTTGGGAAAAAAAAAAAAAAAAAGAAAAAAAAAAGAAAAAAGAAAAAACTAACCAAATAAAGAAACAAAGACCACAAAACAAGAAGCTAAATCGAAGATATTGGCTACATTTTAATGGGCTGCAATTAAAGACCATTTGAATGCCTTCTATCTGTACAACTTCTCTGGGCAATCTGCTTCACTGCTTGGCTGTCCTCATGGTGACAAAGTTCCTCCTTTTATCCAATATGGACATTTCTTTTTGTCTAGTTACGCCTACTATCTCTCATCTTCCCTTCCATGATAGATTTCTTTCCCACACTAAGAAGAGTTTCCTCAACACCCTCCCTGCAGACACCAGGGGAGCTACTCTTACATTCCCTGAGGCTATCTCTACAGAGAGTCTTCTCCAGACTTGTTCAGCCTCTCTACACATGGCAAGTGCTCCAAACCCTAATGATCTCAGTGGACCTCCACTGAACTTGCTCCAGTTTATCTATGTCTTCATGGTATTTGAGAAACCAAAACCAGACACAGGCAGGTAGGCAATCATTTTGTGTTGGTAGCAGATGGACAAGTTGACTGCTCCACCAACATTCCTTTCTCAACCTACGTATTACTTATCTTGACCACAAAAAAATTTTGTCACTTTCACTGTAGGGTAGACTGATGTCAACTTGCATATTAAGTAGATGAATTCAGCATTGTGAACTACTGATGCACACCTATCTCTGCCCCGCAGGCAAAACAGATACAACTGACCCAATGAACTTGGTCTGTGAACTTGAGCCTAAGACTAAGCACAACTACCAAAACACATCCTTGCTGCAAAACATGTTATGCTATAGTAACCAACTCCTAGGGGAACAAACAAACAAATGGAAAACAAACAAACAAACAAACAAACAAACAAAAAAACATAGAATTTTCCCTTTCCATTGAGAAAAGTGAATCATGAATTTGTAGAGATTTTCTCTTCCCTATATCCTATATTTCACATATGGGAGAACATATTTTCTGCTCCCATTTTTCTATAGACTCTAAAAAAATCAAAAAGGGAAAGAAAGCAGAAAAAATATATGAAAAGTAGAAAGCTCTGTTTTCCATTTTTCCCCCATCATCTCTTCCTGCTAATGATATTACAAACAACATGATGTTAAGTGCTCTGAAAGTCATCTTGCCTTTTTATGCTAGTATGATTTTTGCAATCTCAAAAAATGTGACAAATGTAATTATGCCTGAAAGAAATAAACCACCTCTCCTTGCAGAGTCGAAAGAATACTAAAACGTGATCTGTACCAGCTCTAAGCTAATTATAGTGACACTACTCATGCATCTAGAATTCTGTTAGTGTCAGCACTTACATTATGAACCCCCTAATTTCAGGGATTGATAGCTATGCTCTACATAATTTATCTACTTTAAATGGGAATGCACAACACTGTAGTCAATAGCTTCATTAGTGACATTTTCTTAAAAATGGCTTAACTTTTAGGTTGAAATTTTGTAAATCACTTGTGTATTACACAGTGTAAGCTACTAGCAACTTGTGATGCCAGTAAAAATTTGACATTGTCAGGGTCTGTGATGCAGAAACAAAGCTAATACAGAATGTGATTTATATACTTGAATTTTAAAATTTTGTGAACTTTGGAGAAAAGTGTTGCTAATCATCTTCAATATCTTCACACCCAGGCATGAAATTAGGGATTTATATAAAAAAAGTGAGGCTACTATGAAAAATAAATAAATAAATAACTTTAACATGGTTAATAAAAGACTTTTTAAACACTGGATGTGGAACGAAGTTCAGGCTTATATTCTTTATAGACCAGTTTCATATGTGAACATATTTATCTAGCAAAAATCTGGTATGCTTTCTGGTGGAAATCTGCAGACAATTATTATCTACTGAAGTGTGCTAATTATTTTAAACAACATGAAAAATTCACCGAAGATATTTGAGAATGCAGACTCTCAGGTCTGAAAACTAGCAAAGCAAAAAGAAGTGCCTTGCATCATGCTGTGATGCGATATAAAATGTGACTTATACACTGCAATAAAGCTAGAAATCTAGGATTATCTAGTACATAAGTAATTAATTAAGTTTAACAGCTTGTAGAAAAAATATTTTTATTTCTTCCAAAATACATTCTCACCTCATCAGAAAACAGTATTTAAAGAAAGGTGATAAGGAGCAGTCTAAATCAGGGTTCTTTTACCCAAACTGAAACGAGATAGCCAATATTTCAAAGAAATTAAGAAAAAGAAATAGAAAAGGTAGCTTGCCAGTAAAAGCAGTTAGAGATAATGCTCTTTCAGAAAAAAAAAAAAAAAAAAAAAAAGGTTTCTGTCTCTCTGGTACCCAGCAGTTTGTTTCTCAATAAATAAGGGAGGAATAGCTTATTCAAAACTAAAGCTAAATTTTGGTAAATTCTAACAGAGTCATTATTAGTATTGAATGACTCTCTATACCTTGTTTCTCTTTTAATATTTCATTAGGCATTGTTCCAGTCTAATAATTTTCCCTTATTAAAAATAAGTGGCTGAAGACTAATTTATCTATTGCTGAGTTGACATAAACAATAAACATTTTATCTCATCATATGCTAGATGGTCTATGAATTTGGAAACTGGTGAGTAGTGAGCAAATGGTGTGCAATCATGCTATGTATGTTGTGTTGCATGTACTATGGCTTGTAATAGAATTATTCACATGTGATAGTAGTTACTTTAGCATTTCCTATTCTTTACTTAGATAACATGGTTATAAACTCAAAACATATAGTTGTTATATTTCTCACCCATTCTAAATCTAATTTGTTGGAAAATAACTGATTTCATACCTAGGAAAACAGAGTGTAGAGAAACTTCTGTACCCCTTCCTTAATAATAATAATAATAATAATAATAGTAATAATAATAATAAGTGTATGAAGTTCAAAAATGCTAAGTGCCATGTCCTGCACTTGGGGCACAACCCCATGCAATGCAGTGCTACAGGCTGGAAAGAGTGACTGGAAAGCTGCCCAGCAGAAAGCGACCTGGGAGTATTCGGTGATAGCTGGCTGAATATGAGCCAGCAAACCAACAGTGTGCTCAGGTGACCAAGAAGGCCTACAGCATCCTAGCTTGTATCAGAAATAGATTGGTCAGTAAGACTAGGAAAGTGATTGTCCCTCTGTACTCAATTCTGATGAGGCTGCACCTTGAGTGCTGTGTTTAGTTTGGGGCCCTTCACTACAAGAAGGACATTGAGGTGCTGGAGCATGTCCAAAGAAGGGCAATGAAGCTGGTGGAGGGTCTAGAGAACAAATCTTTTTGAGGAGTGGCTGAGGAAGCTGGGGTGGTTTAGCTTGGAGAAAAGAAGGCTCAGGGGAGACCTTATTGTACTTTGCAATTGTCTTAAAGGAGGTTGTATTGAGGTGGGGATTGGGCTCTTCTCTCAAGCACCACATGATGAGGGGAGATGGCCTCAAGTTGCACCAAGAGAGGTTTAGGTTGGATATTAGTAAAAATTTCTTCACTGAAAGGGTTGTTTCTAGTTTGTAGTATTTTCCCTCTGACTGCCAATCCCAAACCACAGAAACACAATAGTTTCTGAATTTTTAGTAATTTTACTCTTTCCATTTTGTAAGTGATCTCATCTTAAATTTTATTCTATCTCCTATCTTATCAAAATTACACAGCAGACATTTTTTTTATACTGTGTGAGTGACCGCGCAGTGGTACAGGTTGTCCACAGATATCTTTAAAAGCTGCCTGGACTTGGTCCTGTGCAACCTGTTCTGGGTGGCCCTGCTTGAGCAAGGAGTTGGACCAGATGCCCTCCAGAGGTCCCTTCCCAACATGCTGTAACTTTGTGACATCAGTAGTTCCAAATCTTTTAATACTTCCTCATGTATTTAACAGTTGATAGTAATGGAATACAATAACATGATCATGACTTTGTTACACTAAACAGAATGCATGACTTTTTCTTCTGCATATTAGAAAACACATTTACAGTTTAACATGGCTTAAAACTGAATTCAAATATCAGCCTTAAAGACAGGAATAATACTGACCTATACAGAAGAAAGCACCTGTTATTTCTAATTTTTAAATTCTATTCAATTCAATTTGGGTAGTCATAAATAGACTCTCATATCATTCTATGAGATATCATAAAATATCTCACTCTATGAGATAGCATAAAATTCAAAGCATTATTTCTAACAGTTCAGTGTAGCAAAGAACGATGACCCCATCAAATTAAAAGGAAAAGTAGGTTTTGGCCTATACAGAATGGAAATAAAGATTATCCCCAACACTGTTATTTAAAGGCAATAGGAAAAGTACAGATTGTGGAATTTATACTCCCCATAATCCCTGAAAAACCTTGAATTTCATTCAGGAAGCACAGAACAGCACATTTGAGACTAAATTTCTTTCATTACCATAGCTCTCTACATAGTGATATATAATTATGCCTTAAATATCTCTGATGATATGCAGGAACATACGAACTTAAGAAACAGGGAAGAAGCCACCAAAATCTGGGGCAAGTTGCAAAGCATTTAAGTGACTGTTTGAAAGGGGAGTCACTAAACCAACTAGTACAAGCAAGCTCAGATTCACACTGCTCATAGCCTGCCTTCTCTGGAGAAGGCTGCTTGTATGCACATGTGGATGTATTTGGGCTAGGTTTCCTCTGTGACAAAACAAATGATCTGTGGGTCATGTCCTTTCTGAGAGTTTTCAGAGGAAATTCATAGATTGTCAAACTCAGTTTGACAGAGGTGGCTACTTCAGACATAAGTAAGCTCTTTGTGGTTTGGGGAGGTTATGGAGCTAGACAGGAGGACATGTCCAAACTGCAGGGAAGGCTGAGGCATAAGCTCACATCTTAAGAGGCCTGAAGAGACATAGAAGAGACAGCTTTTATCACACCATAAGATCACGACACAAAAATCAAACCTCACCATTAACCACAATATACAGATTTATAGAAACAGCTTAATTAATGCCAAAGTATTTAGGTACTGATCAAACCTGAATCATTCCATGATGAGCTCTGTTACTTCCTTCCTAACAGGAGTCTATCACAATGAGATGAGTGCAGACCATTAGCTTTTAATATTTTATTTTATAAGCAATTTTCAAAAATTTTAGCTATCTTAAGGGTTATTATGAATTACATTATTGACTACTTTGAAGAGACCTCGTAACCCACTTGAACAGAAGAAAAAAATCTGAAGTGACACAAAACTGTTTTCACTTCCAGCTATCAGAAGGAACAACATTCCTCAGGGGTACACATATAAGACAAAATAGTACACTTGATTTCAATAACTTATTAGTTCATGAAGATTCTGCACTTATAGTTTGATCCCTTTAGACTAGAACAGCAGAGACACATGAAGAAATGACCATCAATTACCTGTTTCACTAATTCTAAAGTATCTATTGTAATTTTTTTTCCTTTAAACATTAAATCCTCTTTCAATGTTTGTATATAAGCAAATATTTATTTTAATGTATCCTCTATAGGTGTTAAGTATGTCTCACTTGATCACATTGCTTACTTTAAAACTGATCTGATCATTGAAATATACTTTGGAAAATACTAGAGATAGATCTCAGCAAGTTGCTAAGACACTCTTAACCCTGCTACTTCACTTAAAGATATCAGTATACTGTTCTTTAATTCCCTGATAACTCCCATGTAGATTGATTGCCTATGAGAGAATAAAATATTATCATATGATATTCACATGGTACCAGATTTTCTTACTAAAGCCATAGCTATTACAATTAACAATATTTATAAAACATTGTACCAAAATCAAAAGAAAAAAATTCTCATATCCCGCATCAGAGGAACATTTCAAATTGAAAGGCTTTTCCATCTGTTTTAAACTTATTGCAATAAGTATTTTCTCTTACAGCTATAGGAAAAGAATCTTTCCATCTCATTAAGATGTAGCATAATTACAGAATGGTTAAGGTGGGAAGGGACCTCTGGAAGCCTTCTGGTCCAAGCCCCCCTGCTCAAGCAGGGACACCTAGAGCATTTTGCCCCGGACCATGTTCAAAGGTCACAAAGGAGGGAGACTCTAAAATTTCTTTGGAAAACCTATGCCAGTGCTCGGTCACTTCACTTCAGTAATTAAATGTTTCCTGCGAAAAGTCATGATGTACCTTGCCTGTTCTTCCTGATGTATCTCACACACACTGTTTTCATTTGTTACCATATTAGACAAACTCTCTTTCATGACTTATACTTTCTTCTCATTGTCAATGAAATAATAATAGGTTTCTGCACATTTTTTAAACTTGTTATTTTTAAAGAAGTAAAAATCATGTAGAAGAACCACTTTATCATAAAGTATTTTTTCTATTCCCCTGCAACTATTAAAATCAAGCTGCTTTCTGTGCCCGCTAAACAGGTTTACAAAGCTGACAGAAGCCTGGAAAACATGAAGGCAGGCGTCATCTCCTGATGAAAAAATAAGTACAGAAAGATGGATGAAAGGTCAGGTCCTAAATAAGCAATTCTGAAAAGAAAAATATGTGCATGGTATTTTATCCATTTTACTGAAAATAGAATTCAAGTCTGAATTTTCCAAATGCCTTTTGTAATTAAATGCAAGACAGAAGATTCATATGTATTTTGATTTTTGAGTACAGTCAGAAATACTTTTGCTCTGTTCAAGACTTCACAGATGATTTCACCTTTCAAAATTAATTGGACAGTTCATATATAAATGATTTGAAGCAAATACCTCAGTTACAAACAGCTATTGGCAGCAAAAGTCCACAGCACTGAAAAATTATAATTTGAATTTTGAAATATTTCTCCAAGTGTATTGGAAATTAATGTTCAGGATGGAAAATACAGCTCAATATGAAATTTAGCTTGAGGCAGAAATGAGATAGCATACTCAAAGATAGTTTTTCTAATATCTGAGCAGGTCAATTAGGGTCTGTCTTCCATCACTGAATCATTTTTATTCAGGTATATTTTGAAGATATTTTTCTGAACCTTAAGTATTAAACACTTTATTTGATTATAAAACTGTAATTTTTCATAATAATTTTCTGTATAATCGGTGACTCCAGAAATCAGAGACTTAATGAAAGCATCAAATCCTAATAAATTCCAGATTCAGTACAGAACATAAGCAGCTCCCCCCTCCCCCCTCAATTATTCTTGGGGTTTTGTGGATCAAAGATTATGGGTGACTATTACATTGAACATGAAAATTAAAATGGCCTTAATTAAAAAGGAAACTCAGATTACCCTCCCCCATCAATTTATAAAATAAAAATTGATATGCTAGTATAAAGATACCCATTCAGTTACCTCATCAAGAACTGGTAGAGGTGGAAATTTTTGAAGATATATGAGAAAGCATTATTTAGTTAAACAACTATTTATATCATCAATTTAAGTGCAGTACACTATCTAAATTAATAAATTTCTGCCTTCTGTTATTCAGGCTTCTCTTTGAAGAATTCAGTTGAAAAATTGAGCAAGCATAAATTCTTCATCAGTCTATATTCTAGTATCCTTACATGTATACAGGTATTTCTTGTTTCACATGGGAGAAAAACATGCAGGTAGGCAGGTAAAAATCCCAATTCTGTAGTCATACACTTAGTTCTATTTCTTTTTATTAAAGATACTATTTTTTATTCTTTTCCCCCCAGGACTGAAACATCTCCAAGACTGAGTGACAGACTAAATTTTCCTTTTGTCTTACAGAACAAGGCCCTTGTTTCATTACAGCAATAAAAATCAGAGTCTGAAGTCCTGGCTACCCATGGAACTGATGGCCTAGGTCCCATTTTCCTTAGGACTTTTGTAGTTTTCTTATCCAGCCATCTAATGGCCATACCACCATTTCCTTTTCTTCCTGCCTCACTGAACATGGAGCTAAACACACAATCACCTGGAAATTATTAATATGACAACAGTTGCTTTGAAGACAGGATGGGCAACTGTCATGTTTGCGGCAATCAAAATATAAAATGATTTATTTTATTTTGTTAAAAAAGGATCACTATAGGCACTGCCTGAGCTGTACTTTCAAGACAAAAAAAGCACAGAAAAGTTCACCCTTCACAATGGATTCTTTAGTGCTGGTGAGTTTGTATGAGTTATTTGTGTGAAGTCATGGGTTCAAGAAATATAAAAGGACAAAAACAGGCGTTATTCAACACGTTATTCAAATCTTTTAAGTTTTATTTGAACCTCTAAATAGTAAAAGATTCACTGTAATATTAAAAAAAAGTGCTTACTGTTTATTTTTTCTGAGTCATCATACACCTTGTGTCTAAACTTAAAGAAAGCAAAGTTAATGAACAAAGTGAGCCATATCTTAAAGCCCAAAATCCAGCTGAGCCAAGCACAGAAAAGTCAGAATTTCATCAAAATCAACACCACTTTAATTTAACTTGCACTGGACAAGTTTGCAAACAATTTTCTTTTTCTATATGAGGTGCCCTATAAAACTAAGGTTCAAAAAAAGGTCTCAAATTCTTAAATTGTACAAAGAATCAAATTTGCAAAACAATATTTACAAGCTCCTTAAGCATTTTTTAACAAAGCAAGGGGATTAACATACAAAAGAATGAAAAACAAAGAACTTGTTACTAAATAACAAAAATCTGTCAAAGAACTCCTGAATTTAGTCACATTTAGCTGTACAAAGTTGCTCCAGTCACATATCAGTTTTAAACACACACTTGGAATCTATCTTATATGAGAACAATAAATGATCAGACCAAATAGATTCTTAATATACCCAAAGAAACATACCCATTTGAAAATAATAAGGGAAAACTGAATTGTCTCCACTTGAGATCTTTTTTCTCTTTGCTCACACTTTTATCAGGAAATACATCTAGAGGAAAGTTTGTTTCATACTTGAAAAATAATTCACAAATTCATGCCAAGAGAAAAGTGATACACCTATATTTCTCAAAAGCCTTTGTAGAAGAAACCAAAATGAAACAAATGAGGGACAATTTGTTGGAAAATGAAAGTTTGTTCAGTAGAGTTTGTCATTGCTGGCCAGAGAATGAGCATATATTCTAGTTCAGACTGCCCCCCCTTGTTCAAACCTGACTATTCTGTTAACGCAGTAATGAATTGTGTTTTGTTGTTGTTGTTTTTTTGTTTTTGTGTTTTTGTTTTGTTTGTCTTTAAGTTCAGTTGTTTTACCTCTTACTCATTCCTGTTTCTATCTCTTATATAACCATTTTCCTAATTACTTTCCCATGTAACAAAACATCACAGCACATATAGTATTTCTTTTTGTGAATTGAACCTTTTGTCCCATTTTCCAGACTATTTGCTCTTCTCTATGTCTCAGGCATAACTATCCTTTTCCACTCTCTCCTCATTAATGAGGGAGACTTTTTACCACTTTTCTACTGATACCATGACCTCTTTACTCATTTCTATTCATACATTTTTCTCTGCTTTACAAGTAAGAACTCTTATCAGTTCATCACCACTATGTGACATCTTCCTCTTATTATCAATTGTATTTTTCTTTTTCGTGTCTAACCCTCCAATTAAACTTCCAAATGTACTGAACAGAAACATCAGAGACTTTATTTCCCTATATGAAATAACAGCAAGAAAAGAATAGCAAGAAAGTAAGTTCTTTTCATTTGGGGGGAGAGGAATGTTCACGGATCTGCCACTGCACAGAAGTCTTCTGAATTAATACAGACTTTCTTATACTTGTATATTTTTAATGTGGAATTGACATACACATGCACAAAAATATAGTTGTCAATTAACTAGAATAATGGCTAATTATTAATACACATGAAAATTCAGAAACAAATCTCAGTTCAGTTGAGATATATCTTAGTGTCCTGAGAAATTTCTGCTATACTAATTTAGACAGTCTCTTACATATATTTCTAATCTGATCTACACAACAACATATATGAGGGAAGGATATATTTAATATACACGTGAAAGACCAGTGCTTCAGTTACTGAGTATCATTTAACTTTATCTCTTTTATTAATTATATACTTGCTAGAACTGAGAAATGACTGATCAAATGCTGGTAGCTGACACTGCTGGTGCATGGAGATGACTTGCATTAATACACTCTCTGTGTTCAAACTCATTTGGAATTATTTGTGATCCCTTGGAGACTATTTAAAACAAACAAAATAAACCCATTAACTTCTGCTAAATTTATTAGAAAAAGTACAAAACCATTTTTTTTTTCTCCTGAAAAAAATTATTTCATTCAAAATCTGTTTTGAATGCCTTATAAAAAAGTTTTTAGTGGAGAGATCCACTCTGAGGTGTAGTGTGCATGAAAGAGATACAGTACTTTGCTGTGCAAATCAACTGTGAATCTTTACTTCATATATTACAGTGATCAAAATACAGCACAAGATTTTAGTTGAACAAATAAATTTCATTTCAGGAGCAGTGTGACTAGCTTGACATGTTCACAACATAACCAGTTCACAAAATGACAAAGAATAAGAAGAAAGGTGACTTCAGTTCAGTAATTGAAGGAACTGTCATGACACAGCAAAAACAAAGAATATCAGGAAACTGGAATATAACTTTATTTACAGCATTTATCAAGGTTAGTTTATGTTTCTTCCTCAAGCCTATACAATATAAAGCAGGGTGTTAGCAGCCTTTCAAGAAGTTGGGGGCTGGATTATATTATTTTTTTCCCCAAATGGTAGTTAAGCTTCCAGGAAGCTTCAGCTGAAGCTATCCAGTTTCTCAGAAAGACCATTATTACCAAGAAGCTGAGCTGGGATGCTGCCTTTGTGCAGGGAAGAGGCTTCATTACATTGTTCCCTCTAAGAGGCTCTGGCAACTCTAAATCAAGGAAGTCATATAGAAGAACCAACCATTTCTTAAATTTATCAGCCCTGGTTATCAAACCAGGTAGTGGTAGTGTCTGCAGATACTGGTAGCAGGACATGCTTCTATCTCATGTTTTGATAGTTTTCATTATCCAACAAACCCGTAGAGGGAAAATTAAAATACTATTCTGTACTTAAACTGAGATTTCATTATAGAATTTCCTCTTTTTTTGTAACTCATTCTAGCATCACAGAAAATGAGTAAATTTATGTAATTTATTTATTCTTTTATTATTTTATTTAAATATTAATATATTTATATAATATACTGTATGCTTTTATTTATAGACAAACCTTTATTTATTCAATATCACTAGAAAACAACTGAAAAGAAACATCATTAAATCAACGTTCAATTCGCTTAGGTTCCATCGTATTGAACATATTCAACACAATGGTTTTTTTAAGCTGATAAGGTAGTAACTCAAAACAAAGTAACTCTTTGTTGTAATTCATGTGAAGAAAAATTGCTTACTGATAATCATAGGTTTTCAACAGAGACTTCATGATAGTAACTGGAGATATAAATTATACTTGTTTGGGTGTTGTGACCCTGAGCCTTTATAATAAATTAAGGCTCTGTAATCCCTAGGTTTTGGCTTGCAAATGACAAGTTGCACATCAGGCTTCAAAATTGTGAGTTCTATTTTTCAGCAACAACATCCTTTCAGATTTTTCTTTCTTTCTGTTTTAGAAATAACTCACTCTTTTTCCACATTTGATTTATTTGAAATATGACATGTAACTGATTAATGGTGAAATTTTTATGAACAACCCCTGGGTATTTTTGCACAACCTTTAAATTGAACAGCTAGAAAAAGTTGAAAAATGGAAAACTCAGTAATAAATATTCTTCTGAGCATTTTTGTTGGTCTGCCTTAGCTGGAATGCTTGTATGAAATAAAAAAAAATGTCATTATGAGACAGGACAAAAAGAAAATCAACAAAAACAAAATACTGCACTACTGTTTCAGAAGGAATTTTGAGGGCATTAGAAATATCTGCTGCTAGAGGACTGTGTTAAATGAGGCACTGTTTTTACATGGGTTACTGAGATTTAAAGTAATTCATCTAAGAAAGGATCATTGCTGAACTATCAGGTTACACTTTTTTTTTTTTTTTGTCTCTGTTTTCCAGAAAAGGAGAAAGGTACATATCTTTAATGGTAATGCAAGGCAGCTGTTTCTAATTACAGGAATTTATTTTATTTTTCTGTTGTCTGCATCAGCATTTTCACAAATCAAACTGCAGACACTTGAGGCAATTTTATAATACCTATACTACAATTACAAGAGCTGCTTAGCCAATTGAAGCCTTCTGTGTCCAAGTTAATTCTCACTCAAAATGTAAAATGCTGCTGCTGCTTCTAAAGCTGTCACTGAAGGGATCTACCCTCACCACAAATGTCTTCAAAGGAATGACCTTGTTCCTAAATAGATTAGAGAGGCTGTGAACCATGTGAAATAAAGTTTTTCTGAACTGGTCAGACTTTTTTTCCCAAATCTTTACTCTCTTGGACAATTCTTTCAGATTTTCAGGCATCTCCCTGCTCACCCAGCACTATCCTGAAAAGCTCATCAGCCAAGAATGAATGAATAATTTAAAATAATGTTCTTTCAAATAAAAATACAGCTCAGACTGCACTGTTTATAAAGCAAAGATCTGATCAACTGCTCTTATTACCGTACCTTTTATTACGTAAAATATATATGTATTTTTTCCACTTTCTACTCTTTCTAGATATTTATAAAGCAATCTCCAGCAACCACTGTGTACTGATTTTGGCCATCCTTATGCCTACAACTCATCAGGAGTACACCACAGACAGTACACCACAGCAATCAACAGTTTGATACAAATGGCAAATCTAACCCTTGAAGGATGGTAAGAAACCTGCAGTTCTGAGAATTATTCCATTCTGAACACGGAATGTTGTTATGAAATCAACTACAGAAACTTTCTGAGAGCGTGTTTTGCATTGCTGAAAGTATTTCATTTTCACTGCACTGTTGGTTTTTTTTGGTTGACTGCTCAAAATCTGTACGAATGCTTCTTATCTTATGCTACCTATTAATATAACAAGCTCATTAAAGTAAATGAAGGTTAATTTAATCATATTCAAGTAATACATTGCATAGATCATTGTATTTGTCTTTTAAATAGTTTGCCTTTCATTCTATCTTCATCAAATAGTATTCTGAATAATTATCACATTGCCATTAAAAATGTTACAGCACTATTACATTTTTATTAAGAATTTCAGATCACCTATATCATTTATACAAAATACCAGAAATCTAGGCAAAGTACCTCAGGCTATGAAGCAATAAAACAATTCCTTATAGCACTGCCTGCATTTCTACAGACTTCACCATTTGGATGATTACATTATCTCAGTTTTATATTCACTAGTCAAGAGGTAAATGTCAGCTGGAATCATTGAATCTCAATTTTTTACAACTTTCATTTTGTTTGATAGGCTTTTTATCCATAGTAATTTATTGCTAGTACTGATGAAAGTATAAAGCAAAAAGATGAGAATGTAATCAAGGCTAATGGTGAACCAAATACCATGTGATAATAAATCAGCAAGAAAAAATACTCTAGAGATAAATTGAGATGTTTACCATTTCAGTTTGAATACTATTAGAACTGTTTATGTAAAATACAAGGCTGTACAAATAAAACTATATTCTCTTCTTTCATGTAAAATATAACCAAAAGTATGTGAAATTAAAAACTAAAGCTTCAGAGAAACAGCTCAATTTGAAGTTCTTTTTGTGATGAAAACTTTTTTTTTTTTTTTTTTTTTTAATCACAGTATATAACAGTGAGGAGAACAAAATTATCATATGAAGGAAATGTATGGCAGAAAAACATTTGAATTTTATAAACAGGGACATACTTTGTTAAACTCATAGTTTACAGTAATCCTGTTACTTTATCTTTTAGGACTTCTTACATGAGAGAATATCCAATAATTCTTACAAGAAGAAACTGCAGCACACCTCAACTGACTGTTGAGAGTTACTGTGGTGTTTTTTTTCTTTACTTTGTTAGAATGTTTTTTCCTAAACTGGTCCTTTGTTTTCTAAAATATGGTATCTTATCATTTTCTTTAAAAGAGTTACTGTGAGAAAACCTCAGCAGTTTTCCTATGGACCAGCTCAAAAACAAACAAACAAACAAAACAAACAAACAAACAAACAAAAAACACTTGAAGGCAAGGAAAATATTCAAATGCACTTTAATAGCTTTTCTGAAAGGCCCTGAAACAGAAGTTAGACCATATAATATCTAATAATATACAGGTAAATACAGACGGAAGCTGTATTTTTAGTTTTTTTATCATCTTGAAGCCTGCATACTGAGAGACAATGAAAAAATGGTTAAGTGTATAGCTTTTCCACCATTCTATTAAGAAAGATTTTTAAAGTGTTAAACTATATTTACAATACCTTTGGATATTGTTTGACAGGGATCAGAACTCTTTCTGACAGCTTTATGTTTTTGTTGCTGATAACATCAAGATATTTCTTTTCTTCATCTTCCTTCTT
This sequence comes from Oxyura jamaicensis, assembly GCF_011077185.1. Taxonomy (NCBI): domain Eukaryota; kingdom Metazoa; phylum Chordata; class Aves; order Anseriformes; family Anatidae; genus Oxyura; species Oxyura jamaicensis. Next base: position 91,735,324 of record NC_048895.1, on the reverse strand, counting down.
GCCTTCAGAACCCTGAAATTTTTCAATTTCTGAAAATAATAAAAAAGAGAGCAATCAGTTGCATGACATTTGTCATCCTCAGGAAGTTTAAACTTCTAGATCATAATATAGATTTTGCACTGAACTGTTTGCACTCACATGACATGTACTGTTAACTTTGAAAAAAGTGAACTGTCACTAGTGTTGTGAGGCAGAGGTGACAGTTCACAGTTCGCACTGCTTGACTAATTCTTTCCCAGATGAAATTGATTCCAAATGGTCACAGTGGGAACAGGAACAGATGAGGCTTATGATTCAGGCATTCAATCTTTTAAAGAGGATCACATCATCACAGCTTGATGCTATTTCGTAAATGTGTCCTGCCAGAGTTAGTCAGATTCTAATTGAAAGGGCTAAAATCAGTAAGAGTAGTAAAACACTGAAGAATTATTTAGAGGCTGCACAAAATACATTAAGAAATAAAAATAAGTCTTGCACAAAACAATTATTCATTAAAGGAATACAGTAAGTAATAATAATAATAGATAATGATGCTATGTAGAACATTTTGGTAGAATTTAAAAAAGAACTTTAAAATATATATGGGTAGAATAGTTTTGAGTGCTTTCACACAAATTTTTAATCCCTAAAGCTCTATAAGAAAAGGATAACACCAACAATTAAATTCACTACTCTGTAAACAATATCTGTTAAGGTACTTGAGTTTCCTAACAGTACAGGTACTATTAAAAAGTCCCATTTGCACCAGTGTGCAGGAAGGAAATGGCAATGCTTATAATGAGTTAATTAAATGGCTTAAGAGGGACAGTTGGGGGGTCTGAAAAGCATGCATTTTCAAGGCCAAAAAAGCAGGCACAGGAAAGAGAAACACATTGTGTGTGTTTCACAGTGTGTGACACAAATACAAGCCTATTCGATTTACAACAAGCATCAGGAAAAAAGGTATGTAAAACAACAGTCCATGCCAGAATTTTTAAATAAATGCTAATGTTGCCTATTCTAGATCAAATAATTTGTTTAGAGTCTGCATTAGTGAACAACTCTTGAAGGGACTTTTGCAAGGCCTTTTAGGTTTATGACAAAATAAGAAATAGGAAGTTGGATGCTGCATTTTTCATACAGTTCTACCTTGCACTTGGCTCTAATTGTTGTACTGAACACTTTAAAGGGACATGTCTTTTCCCCATATGTTGTATTTCAGCAATTTGAAATGCTGAAGATTTTATGACTTTTTTTTTTCTTTCTGCCCTAGTACCAATGACACAAACGCATTATTATAAAAAGAAATTGGTTTAGTCCACATTCTTTTTTTTTTTTTTTTTTTTCCCTGATAGCATATCCCCCAGACCCCCCCCAGATAACTTTTTCCATTACTTTCCACTCTTTTTTACAAGGTGGCAGTGATACATGGAGTTGATCTATTCTGCTCTATCACAGAAGGATAACCAGTTCAAATGTAGTGGTGGCAGCATGCTGGTAGCAAGCATTTGAACAGTTTCCTTTCTTCTTTCTCCTTAGAAACCTTTAAACTAACCCTCAAAGTGAAATTTGTCCCTGGGGTATGTTCTGTATAGAGCCTCACATTTAATGTCCTTAGTGGGAATACGTGCCATAGATTATTCAGAACATGTCCAAAGACTGGTCAATGACTAAAGTCAATAAAAAACAATAGTTTACAAAAAACATCATGGCTTTCAAGTAAGACTGTTTGGAAGAGTTTTCTCAGAAGACACAGGTGATAAAATAAATTAATTACTGGACCAAGACAAAATGTATTGAATTTTTGTATTTAACTAAAGTGGTACTCTGTTCTGTACACTCCTTGTGTCATTCTGTGACTAGGATCATCAGATGGAGCAGAACATCAGGTTCTGCTCATCAGGTGGAGCAGAACAGTATCAGGAAAAAATGAGGACAAGGATCAAACTGCCAGTGTGCTGGCTCATGGCCCTGGCATGCAGCAAGTTTCAACTGACCTTGCCAGCCAGCTGTGAAACCTATAACCAAATATAACACACACAATGAAAAGATAACATGGCTTTAGATCCCAGAACTTCATGTTTATTTTTATGAATGCAACCATTATACATTTTGTGTTTACTAAAAGGCATGGTTAGTGCAACATTTTGAGAACAATGACAAATGAAGCTCCATAAGGACCAGCATTCTTCCGGCAAGAATAAAAACAAGAAACCCAACAGAACATTTTCCCCAACTCTGACCTTAGGCAAGAAGAGAAAAGACAGCATTCCTTAAGAAGAAACTTCACACATTTTCCACCCACTTTTGCTCTGAGCTAACTGAATTAAGCAGGGAGACAGATAGTTCTTCAATTACCTCCTACAGTACCTGTCAATCCCCAAGCACACTTCATTCTCGCCGTTCATCTTTAACAGTTCTCTCGCACTTCCTTTTGTATAATATACATGTATCTTACCCCTCTTAATTGGAAGATAACATGCATATCATAGTCATGCAAAAGAGGTCACATCTAGAGAAGTGTCAGAGACTAAAGGCATTTCTAACATATTTTAGATCTTTTTCCCCATAAAAATTGATCTTCAGCTCTCTCCAGATGTGGAGCTGCAAAATTCTGGAAGTAGTGTCAGCCTGTTCAGAATTTTTGAGGGAAATAGCTTCTTTTTCCTTTACCTCAGTGATTTAGCATAAAATAGAATAGGTGCATGAGCAACTCTTACTTTTTCAAAACTATCTGCTTTACTCTTCGGTGCCAATAAAACGATGTTAATTATAGTTCATTTCAACATACTTGACACCTATTACAAAACTTTTGTCATGAATATAGTTTTCCCATTAAAATAAGGCATCCCACAGTAAAAACATCCTTTTGCTACACTTAGAATCATGTCAAAACTCATCAAAAAATAATGTACTTCTTGGCAGCCTGTCCAACCTACCAAAAAATGAAATCTACACATCTCTTTTTCTGCTGTCAACATTTGCCTCCCACTGAAAGGAATTCTACAAGCCTACCTTGCAGCTTTCCTATCAGGCTTTGTGGGTTATTGTGTTTGCAGCACTGGTATTGTTCCAGTAAAGAAGCATGACCTGCCGTTAAAATGTCCTTATTAAAGAACAATCTGTTTCCATTGATGGGTGTGATTTCCAGAATTGGAATTTCACCAGCCTCTTGCCTGTGTGCTGTATTACATATAGAAAAGTTATCTACTACTCTGAGAAGCACATATTTTCTTTGTGTGCTTTGTGTGCTTCTAATGGAAGAACATTTGAACTGTAAGAGAAAGAGTAAGCCAATACCGGTAAAAAACAAGTCCTAAATCACTGACATTTCTATCTTAATAAGACCTCCTATTAAAAATCTTTAAAAATTATACAGTTGGAACCTTGAATGCCTACAATGTTTTTAAAATGATACAACACCCCAGAGTATTTTTAAAACCACTAAATACTAATAATATACATACAGGCTCATATTTCAATTGTAATTGAAAGCAGGGCTATGGGATTTTCAAGGGAAAAAAGAACAGAACAGATGGCTCAATAAAAACAATTGGACCAATTGCAGTGAAGTTGATCTGTGAGAAGAGAACATCCTAAGAGGTTTCCTGTCATGAAGAGGAAATTCACACCCCAAAGGACAGGTTATGTAAAAGTAAAAACACTTAGTATCTAAAAGGAATCGCGAAGGGTTATCAGGACAGCATGATCAGCCACTAGCTCTGAAAAATTAGCCCGTGGCTCACTCCATTCACCCAGAACTGCATGCATCTGTTAGAAACATTCCTCCACTGTATGTACACATATTCATTCACTGACACATCTAGTAAGGATGACTCAGGGAGAATAAAGAATTAATACCTATTACAACAGATACATCTAAGGCAATATTTCTGCCAGTGATTAATATGATACCTGTTAGAAAACCATGGGTCGAATCTATATGTCTATGTGAGCAATTGTAAGCAGATATGAACTTGATTTGTCTATGCTCAGAATCACCAGAAGCTTTGTAACTGTATTAACTCAAGCTGAACTACCTTGGCTCTCAGGCAAGAAAAGTGGCTGTTAAAATAAATGTTGGGAAAGAATTTTAAAAGACAAGTCAAAAAGGAATGTCAGAGATCTGTAAATAGCAAATAGCATAAGAAGGAACAAGAGAAGTGGCTGTTTACAATTTCTCAGAAGCTGAAAGCATCAACTTGCCATGCTACAGATTGAAAACAAACAAAAAAATTACTTTTACATACAACATGCAATTATATTGTTTAACTACTGAAAGCATCCACATTAATAAAATTAGGTATTTCATAGACTTTTCTCTTATAATTAGAATCCATGATGTCCCATAAGTCATAATGTCCTTCGGAAGGTCCTTTCAAGTTAGATACAGGTGAAAACGTAGTGTCTTTTAAAAGTTCAATATATACCACAGCCCTTTTTCACTGCTGGTCCTAATGGCCATTATTCTCTATCAGGTTGATATTTTACAAAACATAGAGGAAGCATAGGAAGTGACTACTCCCTTTAATCAGCACTCATTAGACCATATCTAGAATGCTCTTTCCAGATTTGTCCCCTTTCCTGCAGAACAGGAAAGACATTGAAAATTGAGATGAGTCCAGGAGAGGCCACCAAGATGAAAAGGGGCTGGAGCACTTGCCAAATAAGAAGAGGCTGGAGGAACTAGACCTGTTTTTGTGGGTAAGAGACAGCTTTAGGGGGACCTAACAGCAGTCCCCCTCCCCCCAGTATAGGATGTTGTCAGGTTCTTCAAAGGATGAGACCCAACAGGGAAAAGGTGAGAAAAAGTGAAACGAAAGATTTGGACTTGATACCACGAGGACAGCCCAGAAGTGTAGCAGACTGCCCCAAGAGGTTATGCCACATCTGTCTTTGGAGGTCTTCCAGACCTCACTAGGAGTAAAGCCCTGAATGACCTGGTCTGACTCCACAGCTGGCCCTGCTTTGAGCAGGAGATTGGACTCCAAACATCCCTTCACACCTAAACTATCCTATGATCCTATGAATGTAATATCACTCAGATAGTTGTCTATCAAATTTCCTTGAACTTGCCTGAAAAATTTAAATGCTATCACAGACAAAGTTAAGACAAGGACATGGAAATTACATGATTGCGTAAATCCTGTACCCTTAGGAAATCTCCTAACAAAATGCAATAATATAGACAGAGAATAAGTTAAAGATCTAAAGGCATTCATATTTTTAATTGATTAAAAACAAACAAACAAAAACAAACAAAAATAACAAGAAAACAAAGGAGGACAAAATTGAAGTAAGCAAGGAATGAGTGAAACAACTTAAATTTCCTATCTTCCTCTTTATATAGACAATTGGTTTTTACTGCTCAGTTTAATATTTTGAAATCTCTCAAAATAGAGCTAATAGAGCTCTCAGCAATTTGCATGGGTATGCCAAAGTGGTCTCCAAATTATAGAAATACTGTAGAAATACAGATTGTAGAAATACAATTATCTAGTGTATCTATCTATTGACCTATGTCTAGATAAGTATAGATCAGAAAAGCTATAAGGAGAATATTAATAGTGTTAAATAACTAAAAAGATTTTTCAGGTAGAAGTATCACATCTTGCTAAATTTCTGAACACCATCTGCTCAGACATACAGCTTTCTAGGGAGAATTTTGAGTCTGATTGACAAGTCATTCTTTCATGCACTAAACCAAGTAATTTTAGTTTGATTGCCAGGTAACTCCTCAATACACTGTTCCATATAATTCTAGATATATATATATATCTATATATATATCACGATAAAGTAGCTTTTATGATGAAATTTACTGTAGCACATGAAGACAAATTGGTAGAATCTTTTTCTCCTCAGTAAAAATGGTAACAATCATTCAAGGTCATCATTAGCATATACACTATGAAGAAAACATCAAGGATGAACATTGAGTGCAATAACATACTGAAATATAGTTGATGAAATTAAAGAGTCATAGTGACATTAGTTACAAGCCATGAATTTCTTCATTGTTTTGGGGAGAATATTGTTTTGTACATTTCAATATTAAAAGTACTGAGAAATTACAACATTGATTAAATTTTATTTTATTTTATTTTATTTTATTTTATTGTATTGTATTGTATTGTATTGTATTGTATTGTATTGTATTGTATTTATTTACCAGACTAAAAAAGAAAGCAAGCCACTAGGTGAAATTTTTAAGACTAAGGTTCTTTCAAATGTGTCTTTGAAGTCAAATGTGTCTTTCTCTGGGGAGTTAGCCTGCATAGGCTGTGATGAAGGTTTGATGTTGGCAGCTGTTGTATTGCTAGAACAGTACAGTGTACAGTTCACTAAGTTACTGAACTCAATATAGGTGTCCCTGACAGTATTATGAATATGCTACCAGTTAGATGAAAGACCAGCTTGAAAGTAGACAAGGTATTTTTTTATTTAATTCTGTTTTTCTTTCATCTGGGAATGAGACTACTCATAAAAGGAGGAAGTACAGAGTGCAAATATTTACTAACAAAGAAAAAAAAAAAAAACACCAAAAAATATCAAGAGTATTTATTTCTGGAAGTATCTCTAGGTGTCCTTGAATTTAACATCCTAGAATACTGAATTTCTATGATGCTTAAGAAAAAGCATTACTTTGTCAACAAAGGTTTTTGTAGCTTCTACTATGATAAAGCCCACTCAACAAGGCTTTTTAAGACATGCTGAAGTGCTCTCTTGGATTAATCTGAAGAGAAAACATCAATGCCGTGTTACACATTATATGGTATGGAACAGATAAGTAGGGGTGAAAGACGAATGTGAAGTCACCAGTAAGTCCCTCAGTGAGATATTCATTATCTATCCCTTTCTATATGAAAGCTTGAGAAGGTGCTCTACCCAGCTGGTACAGCTAGCAAAAAAGGAAGCTTTTCTGTCTCTTCACAGTTTCCATAAAGGAGAAAAGCTTTTCTCTTTCTTCCTCAGTCCTAGAACTTATTAGTGATAAAAATGTCTGCTATTCTGTCCTCAGAGCAAGAGAGTGATTTGAACAGCAGGTTTTTTTGTTGTTGTTTTGTTTGTTTTTTTTTTTTTTTCCTGCTCTAACTTATATGCTTTAGGGTTTTCCTGTACTGAGGAAGAATAGCTAGAGAATAAGACTGACATCTGAACGTACACAGAATTGAAAATTATGAATAAATGCAACTTAGTGAAGTAAAGACCAGGTATAAAATTTTTCTTGGAGCTCAGACTTCTCACTGACCTCTTTTACTTTTTCAGTTAGCAATGCAACTAATGAGCTAATAACCTCAGCTCACACATTTATCAAAGTATACGAAAGGAGCCTTTACAAACCTTTGAAACAGCAGTTTCCATTTAGGATGTGATCTCAGATCTTGAGCTTGGAAAGTTGACTGTATCTGAAATAGTGACAGGAAAACTGCCACTCTTCACTGAGGAAGAGATGATGAAACCCCAAGTAACTGTGAGGAATTGCTGAGAGGTGGAAATTATTTTCGGTGTCTCAAAATAAGACCTTAGATTCCTAACATGCTTCTGTCGGCAAATAGAAAAGATTGGCTCTGGCTACTGTACAGTATAAAACAAACAATTATATATTAAATATATTTATTATTCATAACTATTAAAAATCATGAAAGAGAAACTGAATATTTGGTACTGGTATATATATATAATCATATACACAATATCTATCTACAGTGATGTTCTCTCTTAAACATTCATTTATTTTATCACAAGCGAGGGTTACATTTATAAAGAAGCTGCACCCAGGTACTCATTAGTACTACATAGGCAACAGACACATTCCATATTTTTTTTGTGGCAAACGTCAATTTTAATGATATTCAGAGGTTCACTAGATGTTTCCAGGAATTCATAATTCATCTAAAAGATCTCATTGTTTCCTATTTCAAAAGCATCATAGTTGATATTTGATTTCTCTTGCTGTACATTTTAATTTACTTTTTTTTAGAGTGGAAGCTACAATTACAAGTAACACCTTTTCTATCAAAAAAATAAAAAATAAAAATAATAATAATAATTTTTAAAAATGAAGATCATATCTGCTCTGAGCCTCCACTCTGAAGTCTGTACAAATATATCCTTGCTCTAGGGTATCACTAATGTACACTTAAAGATCATCTAAATTACAGTACTGCCTCTTCAGGAGAAACTGTCAATGAAAGATAAAAATACATGGCTTATTCAGCTACATAAACCCATATACTTATTATTATGCAATTAAAATTGAGGAAGTAGAAAAAAGGAATACAATGTAAGATTACTTTTAAAATCTATAGAGATTTTATTGTATATAGTCTCTCGTGTTTTTCTGTAGAATTTCACTAAATTTGACAGAACACACTCATACCACAGAATCACAGAATCACAGAATAGTCTAGGTTGGAAGAGACCTCCAAGATCACCGAGTCCAACCTCTGACCTAACGCTAACAAGTCCTCCACTAAACCATATCCCTAAGCTCTACATCTAAATGTCTTTTAAAGACCTCCAGGGATGGTGACTCAACCACTTCCCTGGGCAGCCTATTCCAGTGACTAACAACCCGTTCAGTAAAGAAGTTCTTCCTAATATCCAACCTAAACCTCCCCTGGCGCAACTTTAACCCATTCCCCCTCATCCTGTCACCAGGCACATGGGAGAATAGACCAACCGCCACCTCGCTACAGCCTCCCTTCAGGTACCCGTAGAGTGCAATAAGGTCGCCCCTCAGCCTCCTCTTCTCCAGGCTAAACAGTCCCAGCTCCCTCAGCTGCTCCTCGTAAGACTTGTTCTCCAGACCCTTCACCAGCTTCGTTGCCCTTCTCTGGACTCGCTCAAGCACCTCCATGTCCTTCTTGTAGCGAGGGGCCCAAAACTGAACGCAGTACTCGAGGTGCAGCCTCACCAGAGCCGAGTACAGGGGGACAATCACTTCCCTGGACCTGCTGGCCACGCTGTTTCTAATGCAAGCCAGGATGCTGTTGGCCTTCTTGGCTGCCTGAGCACACTGCTGGCTCATATTCAGCTGACTGTCAACCACTACTACCAGGTCCTTCTCTGCCAGGCAGCTTTCTAACCACACATCTCCCAGCCTGCAGCTCTGTTTGGGGTTGTTGGGCCCCAGGTGCAGGACCCGGCACTTGGCCTTGTTGAACTTCATACCGTTGGCCTCGGCCCATCGGTCCAGCCTATCCAGATCCTCCTGCAGAGCCTTCCTACCCTTGAGCAGATCGACACATGCACCTAACTTGGTGTCGTCTGCAAACTTGCTGAGGGCGCACTCAATCCCCTCATCCAGGACTGGCCCCAGTACCGAGCCCTGGGGGACTCCACTAGTGACTGGCCTCCAACTGGATTTGACTCCATTCACCACAACTCTCTGGGCCCGGCCATCCAGCCAGCTCTTAACCCAACAAAGTGTACGCCAGTCCAAGCCATGAGCAGCCAGTTTCCTGAGGAGAATGCTGTGGGGGACGGTGTCAAATGCCTTACTGAAGTCAAGGTAGACCACGTCCACAGCCTTTCCCTCATCCACTAAGCCTGTCACCTTGTCATAGAAGGAGATCAGGTTCGTCAAGCAGGACCTGCCCTTCGTAAACCCATGCTGACTAGGACTGATCGCCTGCTTGCCCTGCAACTGCCGCATGATGACACCCAAGATAATCTGCTCCATGAGCTTCCCTGGCACTGAGGTCAAACTAACAGGCCTATAGTTCCCCGGGTCTACCCTCCGGCCCTTCTTGTAGATGGGCGTCACGTTTGCTAGCCGCCAGTCAACTGGGACCTCCCCCGATAGCCAGGACTGCTGATAAATGATGGAAAGCGGCTTGGCCAGCTCCTCCGCCAGTTCCCTCAGTACCCTCGGGTGAATCCCATCCGGCCCCATCGACTTGCGTGCATCCAAATGCTGTAGCAGGTCGCCAACCATTTCCTCATGGATTGTGGGGGCCACATTCTGCTCCTCATCCCCTTCCACCAGCTCAGGGAACTGGGCGTCCAGAGAACAACTGGTTTTGCTGTTAAAGACTGAGGTAAAGAAGGCGTTAAGCACCTCAGCTTTTTCCTCATCTCTGATTACTAAGTTTCCCCCCACATCCAGTAGAGGGTGGAGATTCTCCTTAGTCCTCCTTTTTGTGTTGATGTATTTATAAAAACATTTTTTGTTGTCCTTAACAGCAGTGGCCAGATTGAGCTCCAGATGAGCTTTGGCCTTTCTGATTTTGTCCCTGTACCGCCTCGCAGCATCCTTGTAGTCCCCCTGAGTGGCCCGCCCTCTTTTCCAAAGATTATAAACCCTCTTTTTTTTCCTAAGCTCGAGCCACAGCTCTCTGCTCAGCCAGGCCGGTCTTCTTCCACGCCGGCTTGTCTTTGGGCACGTGGGGACAGACCGCTCCTGAGCCATTAAGATTTCTTTCCTGAAGAGTGCCCAGCCCTCCTGGGCTCCTCTGTCTTTCAGTACCGCCTCCCAAGGGACTCTGCCAACCAGTGTCTTGAACAGCCCAAAGTCAGCCCTCCGGAAGTCCAAGACAGCGGTTTTACTGATCCCCTTCCTGACTTTGCCGAGTATCGAGAACTCTACCATTTTGTGGTCACTCAGCCCAAGACAGCCCCCAACCAGCACGTCTCCCACCAGTCCTTCTCTGTTAGTGAACAGAAGGTCTAGCGGGGCACCTCCCCTGGTAGGCTCACCAACCAGCTGCGTCAGGAAGTTATCTTCCATGCTCTCCAGAAACCTCCTGTACTGCTTTCTCTGGGCTGTGTTGTTTCCAGGAGATGTCTGGGAAGTTAAAGTCCCCCACAAGAACAAGCGCTGACGATTTTGCAACTTCCGCCAGCTGCCTGTAGAACTCCTCATCCGTCCCCTCATCCTGGTTTGGCGGTCTATAACAGACCCCCATCAGGTTGCTTCCCTTGTTGGCCTTTCTGCTGATCCTAACCCATAGTGACTCCACCTTGTCATTCCCAGCCTCAAGTTCGATGACATCAAAACACTCTCTAATATAGAGAGCCACTCCACCAACCCTTCCATGCTGCCTGTCCCTTCTGAAGAGCCTATAGCCAGACATTGCAGCACTCCAGTCATGAGAGTGGTCCCACCACGTTTCCGTGATGGCAACCAAGTCATAGCCTGCGTGCTGCACAATGGCTTCCAGCTCCTCCTGCTTGTTGCCCATGCTGCGTGCATTAGTATAGATGCACTTCAGCTGAGCCTTAGCCTTCTCCTCCAGCCTTGCCACTGTTCCCCCTGGCACACCTCCAGCAAGCTTTGTTTCATCCCCGCCCCCCTTCTCACCTAGTTTAAAGCCCTCTCAATGAGCCCTGCCAGCTCCTGGGCCAGGATCCGTTTTCCCCTTGGGGCCAGTTGGGACCCATGTGCAGCCATAAGGCCAGGTGCCGAGTAAAGCGCCCTGTGGTCAAAGAACCCAAAATTCCTGTGTTGGCACCAGCCTCTGAGCCACGTGTTTATCAGGTGGGCTTTTCGTGTCCTCTCTGAACCAATACCAGGCTTGTTAGGTTTTCCTCACCCATACTACTTTTCAGGCCATTTCTTAGCATTAACTGGTAAAATATTGACTTGAAGACATGACAGGGACATGCTAACAAGGTGACAACATTTTGGCCAGTGTATTGGCCATGTTCAATTTAATGAAATGGCCATAATGTAAGGATACAGAAGCTAGTCCAGTTGTCATCCCAGAAAGGGAACAAGTGCTATTTATAGCAGGTATGTGTAGCTGCTAAACCTTAGTTGTAGTTAAGTGACAATGAGTGTTCTCAGCTACCATGTCTAAAAGGTAAAGAGCACTTGGAACTGAGGCAAGATGAGAGACATTCTTCTGATTCAATACAAAACCATTCAACAAAAACAAGGAAACCTGTGTCTTTCCTGGAAATAGGATTCTCTATGGCAACTGTAGAAAGCAAAATTTCAGGCAAGAGAACTTGTTTTCAATGTGATTTCATTACACCAGACTATTTGACATGGGAAATTAAAACTCATCCTAGAGTGGTATTACAATCTCATATGGCAGTAAACAAGATGCATGTTTTTCATAGGTTTGTCACCTTGCCTTAAGAGTATTTCTTTCCACTGTAGAGGCCAAAGCAATAAATTAGAATGTACTGATGTCAAGGAAACTTGTTTAATGTCCTGCAAATATCCTTCAATTCCTCCAACTACATTTCTAGGAATCAATTCTATAAGGTGAAGAACGCCTATTTGAACCTGTCTGCCACCCACTTCATCATTGCTAAACATAAAAGGTTGTTATCTTGCCATAGGGAAAGAAAGGGACCAGGACAATGTTTTCAAATAATATGCATATGTGTGCTTCAGGCACATATTCAAAAATCACTGATGGGATTTTTTTATTTTTTTATTTTTCCCACTAGATCCTTTGCTTCTTATTCAATAAAAAATACTTTGAAAGTTGAGATCCATGTCAACAGCCATACTAATCAGACAGTATAGATTCAAATGCCAAGAATACACTTCTCACAGACAAGCTCACTGACACAGAGCAGTTAGAAACTGAGTCCAGAGGAAGCAGGAGAGCTGACAGTTAGGAAATTTAGCAAGCAACCTGAGAAGCTCATAATGGCAGTGAAAACAGCTTCTGAGGAACATACACAACTGTTTAATTTGTTGCATATTTTTGAATCTTTGCTGACGTTGAGATCTTACAGAAGTGTGTCATCCAGACCTAGGAGCTGTACTTCTAACTCCAGCTGGCTGGAAGAGCCTACCTTGGCACAGTAGCTGGTGATCATTTTTCACACTGTCAAAAATTCATAGATGCATATCTTCTTCTCAACTCTGCTTTGAAATGCTGCACATACATCAGCAACTTATTATAAGACCAAATAAATTCTCAGATCCCAATTCAACTTTGCAAATTTTCAAGTCAACTCCAAGTCCAATTATTTTCAAGGCATATCATAAAAATTGGAATAAAAATCCATGACAGGCCTCAAGAGAATTGAGTTCACTCGTCAAGTACTGTGTAACTCAGTTTGCTTCAGCATGGCTAAATGCTGGGTCCTGCACTTTGGTCAAAACAACCCCATGCAACGCTATAGGCTTAGGGGAAAGTGGCTTAAAAGATGTGCAGAGGAAAAGGATCTGGGGCTGCTAATCAGTGCTCACCTGAACATGAGCCAGCAGTGTGCTCAGGTGGCCAAGAAGGCCAATGGCATTCTGGCTTGTATCAGGAGTATTGTAACCAGGAGGACCAGGGAGGTGATGGTACCCCTGTACTCAGTTCTGGTGAGGCCACACCTCGAGTACTGTGTTCACTCTTGGGCCCCTCTGTACAAGAAAGACATTGAGGCCCTGGAACATGCCCCAAGAAGGGCTACAAAGCTGGTGAGGAGTCTGGAACTCAAGTCTTATGAGGTGCGACTGAGGGAACTGGGATTGTTTAGGTGGCTCAGGGGAAACCTTATTGCTCTCTACAACTACCGGAAAGGAAGGTGTGGGGAGCTGGATGTTGGCTTCTTCTCATAGATAACTGGTGATAGGACTAAAGGGAATGGCTTCAAGTTGCACCAGGGGAGGTTTACGTTGGAAATTAGGAGACATTTCTTCTCAGAAAGAGCAGTCAGGCCTTGGAAAGGGTTGCCTAGGGAACTGGTGGGGTAGGCATCCCTAAGGGTGTTCAAGGACATGTTGGATGTGGCTCTTAGGGACATGGTTTAGTGGGTGACATTGGTGGTAGGGGGATTGTTGGACCAGATGATCTTGGAAATCTTTTCCAACCTTAATGATTCTATGATTCATTGTAGTATCAGTGTGGAAAAGATAGGCTTCAGCTCTGTGGGAGATATAGATTTACCAGAGTCTGTTATGACTCTTTCCCAAATATCTGACCTCATGCATTGCTTTTACCTTATCGCTACCACAAATATGTGTTAGACAGAACTATTTAATTTCTATTTCTTATAGATTTCTGACTAGTATTTTTCACTGTCTCCCTACATAATATTCTTATCTATGTATCCTTTTCATCTCAGCTTCCTCCCACATCTCTCATTTGCTTAGGTAGAAAAGGAGGTAGCAGGCATTTTGGTTGATGTAGAAGCTACTTTAAGCATGTTTCTACCTTTCAGAACTGAAAGACTGCTGAGCCACTGTGTTTTCCCTCAATAAGGCCACTTTGGAATATCTCCCCTGGCCTCAAAGACCAGTCTTCCTTCTTAACAACATGCAGGGAATTCAAATGCATGGACTTTTATCTGTATATCATACATGGCTGAAATTAGACAACATGTTAAAATATTCTTTTGGAAAAGGAGACTGGCAGACAAATACTCCCATTTTTTAAAAGGGTCAAAATGAGGACATAAGAAGGATGTGGACCTGTTAGAGCAGGTCTAGAAGTGGGCCCACAAAGTTGATCAGAGGGCTGAAGCACCACTCCTATGAAGAACAGCTGAGAGAGTTGGGCATGTTCAGCCTGGAGAAGAGAAGGCTCCAGGGTTACTTCCTTGAAGCTTTTCAATACTTAAAAGGGGCTTATATAAAAGATGGAGAGCAACTTTTAACATGGGTGTTCAATAATAATATAAGGGGGAGTGGTTTCAAACTAAAAGAGGGGAGATTTAAGTTAGATGTCAGGAGGAAATTCTTTAGTCAAATCGTGGTGAGGCACTGGAACAGGTTGTCCAAAGAGGTCATGGATTCCTCATTCCTGGAGGTGTTCAAGATAGGGTTGGACAAGGCCATGGGCAACCTGATCTACTGGGTGGCATCCCTGCCCACAGCAGGAAGGTTTGAAGTAGGTAATCTTTAAGATCCCTTCCCACCCAAGCCATTCCATGAAATTGACCACTGATTTGTACAAAATAACTATTTCATTGGTAATCTTTCCTTAGAATTCCCATAAAAGACATGTCATTTCTCTTATTTTTCCCCAGAACGTGAAAATACTAAATACATGAAAAATGCAGAGGAACAGGTTACTTGAATGAGAAGAGATATAATGAAATGTTATTTGATGTAGGAGCCCATAGGCTGCTACTAGTACTATACAGGCTCTTAATTGTCTTCCTGTTTACTAGCATATATATAATTAAACTGCTTAGTGAATAACGTAAAGCAACCAGGTAACATAAAACAAACCTAATAATAGTTGTGTAGAACAAGATAAAGAATTAAAATAGAAGAACTAAAATGTAAATTTAAAAAAGAACTTGAATCAAAACATTAAATTTAATCTAAAAAGCAGAATTTTCCAGCTTTTTTTTTTTTCCCCAACAATTTAATGCCATTTTATTTGCCATCTAGAAGCTAGCCATATAAATCTAACTTATGCCCTGCTTTTCTTTAGAAGCAATTCTTTCCTCCAGTAAAAGTATCTGGCAGGTAAGCCTTTAATTGTAAATGTGAAAAGGAAAACTGCCATGCTTAGACTTCTCAAGCTAATGAAAATGCTTGTTATACTTCTCTGTGTCTGTTAACATCTTTTCTTCCTTCCTGTCTCTTCCACTTTATAAGTCATCGTTGTGAATTAACTCACTG
Organism: Oxyura jamaicensis; assembly: GCF_011077185.1. Lineage (NCBI taxonomy): Eukaryota > Metazoa > Chordata > Aves > Anseriformes > Anatidae > Oxyura > Oxyura jamaicensis. Next base: position 91,719,810 of record NC_048895.1, on the reverse strand, counting down.
TTACTGCTCATTACCAGGTACATAAATACGTTCTTCTACTGAGATCTCTCTCTCTTTTTTTTTCTTTTTCTTTTTTTTTTCTTTTTTTTTTTTTTTCCCTAGAACACTAGTTAAACAACTATAAACTCTTTAAGGTTGGCCAGATTTGAGAACTGTCCTGCTTCATAACAAACATCCTAATTAACCATGTTCAGATGAAATGGCTTATACTACTATAGTTTACACATCATGAAATATTTAATAAACAGAGAAAAATACAATTCACAAAGAAAATGTTGAAAGAAATTGCTCATTTTGCTTGCATTTTATGTCTCAAGCTTTCATCTGGTTATGTTTCTGTCACTGATAATCCCAGCACCTGATAAAAAGAAACATCTGTCAATCTGTTGCTGCTCCTAAGAATGCACATGGCACAGAAAGAAATTGGGCTAACCCGTATTGATTCAAGTATGCTGAAGAGTTTGTCAGCTGCCTTGATTAGCACAGGAAAGAGCCTCCTGAGTTCAGAAAATGCCAAGGGCTCATTTCTTAAAGAAGAAAATGTCCAGAGAAACACTGTGTTGCAAGACAATCTGTTCCACTGCAAAACAGTTCTGCTCTGGCTCAGTTCAACACAAGAACTGCAACCCAATGATGAATTCAGGATTTTTGTAGAAGTCTTCCTTTTCTCAGGAAATTGTAACCATTTTATACAAAAATACTCCAGCAGGGCTAAGTACAGTCTTTTTAGTTTGGCTGGTTTTTAATGCTGATAAAAATCATATAGACTTCATGTTGTTAAGGATGGATGTTGCAACAAGCAACAGCTGGCAGCTCTCTCAGATTCATCATTTCAATTTTATGGAGAAATGGAAAAAGATGACAGATTTTGTTTCAGTCAGAAAACATCCTACCAAGGGATAGAATTATTGATAATCACAAGGACCATGAGTGTTCTTGCAGACACACAGCTTCATGGTTGCCCACTTGGGTACTGAGAACACTAATTTTAGAAGTGCTTATTTAGAAGGACATTGCAAGGAAAAAATATGCGTCTTGTAATGCCTCAATGACAATGGAAAGTGTCAGCAATTTTAAAAGAAAATAATAATAATAATAATAATTTTTAAAAAAGGCTGATAGGATAGACAAGACACAGAAAGAAATGTTTGCATTTTGATTTTCTCCTGGTTTCTCAGAATCCTCCAATTCTTTTCTGGCTGAAAAGACTTTCTTTCACATCAGTTCAGACAGTAAAATGAAGCACTCTGACAGCTTGCAAATAAAAGAGATATTAGACACGCTGTAGATACAACTTGTTTTCCATTTTAGTAAGTTTCTGGAAAAACAGGAATCCAGGATGAAGCTGGAATGTAGGGGCAAAGAATAAGGGAATTTGGAGAGAGAGGTGTCAAAGGATGATCAAGGGACATTCAAGGAAATAAGAAGAAGATAAGCAGGAAAAGAGATGGCAGGATCAATCCGGTTTTAAAAAAAATAAAAAGGAAAAGAAAGGAAAGGCAAAATTTCATGTCATAGTTTGTCAATCTTCTGTTTGAAGAAGACAGCAAACTATTGGGCAGGACATGAGAAATCAAGGGAACAAATCTGAAGATTGTGCCTGAGGTGGACAGCAAGCCCAAATATCAAATAGAGAGGAGAAACAGAATTGTTTCCGAAGGAGAGCTGAAAAAAAAAATGTGCTAAAGCAGACCCTTTCACTGATTAAGCATACTTTGAACTCAATGTTAAACATTAATTTGTAATTTATATATATATAGGTTTATATATACATACATACACACATAAACACATAAACACTAAAATATACATTGATTTGTGTCTCCTTGAACTAAATATAACCTGCTAATAAACCTGGTTCCTCTCTCAATATCCTTAGGTTTATATGATGTCTTTCTATTTAAACATGCCAGTACAGAGAAAAAGCTGAGTCTGGCAATTCTCAGGCAGTAAAATTGAAATTACGCCAAGACAGTCAGAAGCCTGACAATTCCTCCTGCCTCCTGGAAGGGTGAGGACACGTAGCACTATCCTGATTGGGAGTACATATTCAGGTTCACAAACTCATGTGTGTGCAGGGGATACTCAGGAGCACTGGAGAGACCATCTATCTTCTCTCACTGTTTGTGACCAAGCTACTGCAAAAAGACAAAAGAGTGCATGAAATTTTTACATTAGAAGTTAACCAGTGGTTTCTTCAAATTACAAAATCCCTGAGCATCAGGCAGTGTCACTGTGAACTGGAACTTGACCAACTATATCACTGAATTGTCAGAAGAGAACCAGCAGGACTTAGACTCACTAGCATTCTCCCAGACAATTTTGGGGTACGGCTGAGGAGAACAATATCAAAAGTCAGGGACCAGCTGCAATAAAATGTCTGTATGCCTCTCTATTTTGGACAGCAAAATAAATTAATAGCAATTTTCATGCCAGTTAGTTGCGGTACCAATGAATGTTCCCAAGTATATTTAATATACTTAGACAGTTTTATGTCTGCATGGATCAGAACCATGTACAATAAGAATTACAGTTTAGTCATTCTGAAGTTCATTTCATTTATTTTATGATTAAATATATTGGGTGGGGTTCACTCTGAGGTTAGGTCATTTCTGCCTTTCTCTCACGGCCATGTCATTTCCTTAACAGCTTCTTCTGAGAAAGATTCAAAAACAAACAGTAAAACCTGAGAGATAAGTATCTCTCAGCCTTTGCAGACTGTCAAAACCAGTCCTAATATCTCAAATACGGCAGAGGAAACCCTGAAGGACACAAACTGGTTAGTGTTACTGAAAAGAAGCAACACCTGATAAAGGAAGCTGTAGCAAACCAATGAACTGAAGATATCAAGATCAGGTCCTACAAGGAACCTGCCAAAAGTAAAAGTAAACAGAAACAATCCAGTATATCAGATAACATCCTTCATATAAATGAAATTTAAAAACAGGCTACATGTTAAATACCACTGCGGTGCTACAGCATCTTTGAAAATCCAATGCACCATAGTCAAGCAAGGTCAAGAAAACAAATGAGGCTGTCTCAGTAATTCAGATAATAGCAATATCCTACTTCAAAAACACTTGTACTACTGAAATTATACAAACAGACATTAAAAGTATTTCCCATAGAATTATTTCAGCTTTTGAAAAAAAAAGGTTTGTTACATTTGAGTTCATGCATCCAGCTATCAGTAGTTCAGAACAGTGCAAGAAAAACACATCACTCTGTAATCAAAATAAAAAAGTTATCAACTAGCTAATAGAAAATGTTGCTTGGATTAAACATTGGCAGGCAAAAATAAAAAATAAAAATTGGATTGTCAAACATCATCTTATAAATAATATGCTATTCCTTCTGCAGTGTTTTCTAGCTTTTCTGCCTAGAAATTGATGCTGCTAGCATGAACACTACAGTGACTTAGGCTGCATTAATCCACATATTTCAGAAGATGCTACAGTCAACATCTTTACCAATTAAAACTGCAGTACACAAATTATAGGCTAGGGTATTGTTATACTATGAAGACAGACTCCTATATGCAAGCAAAAAATGGTATAATCATTCATGTAGTTAACTGAAATCCTTGGAATAATATAAGTGGTCATAACTAAGTGGCTGTCTGTCTATCTGCCAAGAGGAAATGTATAATATGCAGATTTACTCTTGTGATGTATACTGTATTTTGGGTATTGTCTATTGGCCTCTATTAATCTTCTCTTCCTTACGCCATACAGAAAACATTTAATGATTTAAAATTCTAAGGATTTGAAAATAAATGTTTCAGAAGAAAGTATGCTGTTTTTATTAAAGGAGAAGTGTCTGAGAAAGTCACATGAAAGAAAAAGTCACATGTAGCTGACAAAACCAAATCATAAGCAGTGCAGAATGAAGGAAACAAAAGACATCATGGAAGTGTAGTAGTCTTTGACTTGTGTGACAGCAGCTCTAACAACTGTATGCCATGGGGATAATCATTAAAACCTGCTGTGAAAGCCCTAAGTTAAATAGAAATATAAAAACAAATTAGTGCTAACAGATACATTCTAAAACTGCCAAGTTGAAGGATAAATGAATTTAGCCCTGGATTTTAAAGGCATTTAAGTGCTTAATTCTAACTGAAATTAATGAGTCAGATGACTAAATATCTTCTGAAGCCTAGCCCTTAATGCTTATGTATAAGGCCAAGTCTGAATCATAAACTTCTAGTAGTAGATCCAACCGTATACAACTTATATGCTTCCCCTTCATTGCACCAACATAGTTTCATTTGTAGAATAAAAGTGCTGTTTGGAGATAAAATTCCACCAAATATACACCGATCAAGAAACACCCTTTTTTTTTAGTACCATTAGGAAAACAGCCGGAAAAAGCCAAGGAGAATGCATGACCTGCTTTTCAGTGAAAGTGAAGTAATTGACTTCCTTCCTTGCTTTTGCCCCTCCACTTTTCTTGTTATACAAAATACCAACCAGTGGTATCTGAGAAACGAATACCTTCTTCAATACTACTATTTAAAGAAAAAGGACTATTCTTCATATTCTTCATTGTCTTTACACTGGTATCACAGTAAGAACTTGAGGCAACAAATCTTCCACACACAGCAACAATATTTCTTCCTTCTGTTGTTGATCTCTGTACACAAACAACAACTGATCACATATTTAACTTTTTTTTTTTTTTTTTTTTTTTTTTTTTTAAATCATGTACACTTAGTTCTCATACGGGAGAAGGAAATCTTTGTCAAAGTCTGCTTTCCTAAACACAGAGTTCAGCCCACAGATAAATGCACATCTGGATCCTAAACACAGTTGTCGTGTTAGTACCAAATCTCTCTCTGCAATGGTCAGAATCGCAGAATCACATCATTTTTGTTTTTTCCTTCACTTGGAAAAACACAAAATGTTTCACTTATTAGTACTTTTTTTTTTTTTTTTTTTTTTTTTAATGTTGGCACTAAACAGGAAGGGTCATACTTTCAAAACCACAGTGTTATTTAGGAGCCTAGTTCCTACTCTTAAAGCTTGAAAAGGCACCTTATTCTAACCTTAAACCTACACTCAACTGACTGGGCATTGTCTTCTTAGAAGAAGATTTATGTGGCAGTGTAAGTATCTAATCAGGCAAACACACAATTCAGTTATATGAATTCTGGGCATAGAATATATTATACTAGGTACAGAACAGTAAAAGTAAAATAAAATTATAATAAAAATAAAAGTATAATAAAATTCTGAAAAGGTTTAACTATTCTGGAGACTGTATATCTTTAAAGCAAAGCTGTTCAATAATATTGTTAAGACTGCGAGTTTGGGTCCAGGAACAAATCTGCTCTACATTACATTAAGCACTGTATGAAAGTCAAAACAAAAAAAGCATACAGAATCTGTTCCTGATAATTCCCCATCAATTTATGAAATGAGACACATTAGGAGAACAGAAACCAAGTTGCTACTGAGGGAATGGGAACTTTCAGTTACAGCAAAACAACACATTTTATGTACTGGGAGAAATCTCAGCTTGCTACCTACCTGCAGACTGTCATGCCACAGTGTTTGGTGGCACTGAAGTGGAGATGACACTTCAGAAAGTATCTGCAGAAGGATCAGGTAACGGCATTATGACTTTTAAAAGGCTACATGAAAAATGCAAACATTATACAAACAAAAAGGTCATTAGCAACATGAATATAAGAAGTCTGACTAAGAAATGTCTTCTTAGGCATGTCTGCCTCTTTTACCTTAGGCATTTACATGAGCCTGGACCCTGACCCTATTCAAATATAAGGATTAAGGACAAAAAACTACACCAGGGCACATACTTTAAAAAAGGGTCCATTATGCTGTGTTGTTAGTACTTAAATGCTAAATATACATAATACAGCTATTGCTACATACATAATTAACATTATAGGAAAAATTAGGAAAGAAATACAAATAGAAATGTTTAGCTAACATTTCTATTTTCTATAATGTTTAGTTTTTTTTTAAGAACTACTTTCCAATATGAAACTGATGAATAGTAGAATGGATACCATCACCACCAAACAGGGACTTATCTTTTTGACATATTATTCATAACATGAAAATAGGTAAAAAGGTAAGCAGGAAGCTCCCCTATTTTGAACAATTGAATGGTATATATCAGCACAGAAATAGATTTATTTATTTATTTAACTAAAATAATTCATCCATTGCTGCTTAGTATTTTGTTGCTGTAAATACTGAGGGGAACTTTCTGCAATGATTAAAGGTGTGGGGATTGAGATGTACTTTACAGGTATTAACATGGCATTAACAATGAAAGAGCATGAAAACATTTCCTTGAGAATCTGTGACAAGGGTGATGAAGGCTAGCTTGGCAGGCAGATCTTAGCTGGGAGATGTCATCTCAGTAATGAATGATGAATGGCTGAGTGGAATGGCAGATCAGAGAATAGGCTACGAAGAGATCTGAAGACAGAAACATATATCCTGTTTGGTGCAAAGAGAAGAGAGAAAATCACTGACGACATTTATAGGAAGAACAATAGCTACTAAAAAGGTTATTTCAGGAGCTTTTTGAAGGGATACAAAGAAGGCAGATTTAAACTGTCATCCAGAGAGAAGGATGTTGAAGCAACAAGTGGAGAAAACAATCTACAGAAGAAAATTAGCTGAATGGATTTTCAGTTTAGAAAGACTGATCTGATCCTACACTGCTCACCTGCTTTCCTGCCTATGGCAGAAAAGAGAGAAGTGAACCAGCATTCTCTCCTGGGCTTAGGCAGTGCCCTAAATGGTATTACATCTGTTTTGGCAGTCAAGGCAATGTGATATTCTCTAATCAGAACCTGAGATCAAACTCTCATCCTTAGCTACTGATAAATATTAATCTATCACAAAATTATGCAATGCCAGAAAAGCTATTTCTTAATTTTAGAAAGTTTCTCCCATATATGAATTAAATCATAAAAACAGATATTTAAAAATCAAGTTTATTCATAACATAATGTTAATAACCATGTTCTGTTAAATGAAGTCACTAGTGCTATTTATGGTTCATGCACATTTTATCATGTTTTACTACTTCTTTCCTGCTAACAGATGAATGTCTTTCATATTCCTAATAAACACAGGCAGGAAAGATGAGGAAATATGAGCAAATACTGTTAAATTTTTGTTTTTAATTTTTCATTTATTCGTTTTTTTACACATCTCCCTTATTCTGTGTGGAAAACTTATAAGTTTGATGATAAGCTTGCTGATAATTATTACAGTTCTCAAACTATTTTATAGACATTAGGTATTGTGGGCACAGCAGCAGTGAAATTCCAGAGTGAATTACATCTTCATTCCTTGTGCTACTGGGACATGCTTTCTACTGTGACTGTTTAAAATTATTTTTAAAGGCAAAAGGTGGTCATCAGATACAGTGGAAGTTTGGTTTCATAAATAACAATAAGAATTCTTCAATAAACCACACAATGTTCTGAAATACTTTTATTAGGCCATCAAATCTTTGTCATAGTGTCACCTTAAAGAAAACCTGTAATTTTGCAAAAAGGATTGCTATGAAATGTAAATAAATTCAGCTGCTCCTTGTGTATGAATTCATACTGAACTGAGGCAGGAAAGATGAGTACTATGTGTTCAAATTACATTAATTTTGAATTCAACTGGAAAATAAACTAATAGAGTGTACTGGGTCTGGCTGGGATGTTAACTTTCCCTGCAGCAGCCCATACAGTGCTGTGCTCTGCACTTGTAGCTAGAACAGCAGTGGTATCACACCGGTGTTGTGTCTGCTGCTGAGAAGTGCTGGCACAGCATCAGGACTCTCTCTGACCCTCCTAGGGGGTGGGCAAAAAGTGAGAGAGAAACATCAGCAGGGCAGCTGACCTAAACCAACCAAAGGGATATTCCATACCATATGATGTCACACTCAGCAATAAAAGGTGGAAAAAGAAAGAAGAGGGGAGGGGTGGGCTCTCGTTGTGAAAACGTCTGTCCTCCTCCCAAACACCGGCTACGTGCGTTGAGGCCCTGCTTTAAGGACGTGGTCAAGCATTGCTCATTTGTGGGAAGTAGAGAGTAATTTCTTTCCTCTGCACTTCCACATAGCCTTTACTTGTTTTGTTTAGTTATTCCCTTTCCCCCTCCCTCTTCCCTTTTCCCTTTTTTCCCTTTAGTTGAATTATTTAATTAATAATAATATTTCCTTAATTATATATATATATACATATATATATATATTCTCTTTAATTAAATCCTCCATATCTCAACCCGTGAGTTGTTCTTTCCTTTACTTCTTCCCCTCCTCATCTGAGGAGGGGGAGTGAGAGAGCAGTTGTGGTGTTCAACTGCCTAGCACGGTAAAACCACCACATAGAGTAATGATTACTTTTTTGTTGTTGTTTTGTTTTGTTTAAAGAAATATATTTATTTATAGTAATTGTGTTAGGATCATAATTGTAAAGAAGCAAGTTGAAGGAAGCATAAATAAACATGCTAATTGTCCAGTCTGGCTATTAACTAGGAAAGATGCATAAATAAATTACAAAAACAATAATGTAAATGCTATTGCTATCAAATTTATAGCCAATGCTATGAATTATTCTGCATTGTGTTATGTTTGCCATACTACAAAATTAATTAAGTCATGGGTAATGCAGAAAGAAGAAAATGACCTCACAGCAGATGTTAGTCCCTTAATTAAACACAGTGGTGGAAGATACTGTAATGACAGGAGGCACAAAATAACCTGAGCACAGCATAATGGTAGTCACGGACAATGATGTCAAAATAACCATGGCAAAGACTGGTCCAGTAACACAGATGTATCTTCTGTATGTTGGTGATTTTTCTTTTTGATTTAAATATGCTTTTAAAATATTTTTATTCACTGCACTGAATATATGGCAGACGATAAAGACCCAAAGATCTGAGGTCGCCTTAAAGGTGGTCTTGAATACAATGCTTCTGAATCTTCAAAGTATCAGCCTAGTTCTTACAGAATTAACCTTGCTTCACTTCTATCCTAACAGCAGAGCTACCAAGCCATGTGCTGGATTTTACTTTTTTCCAAGCACTCACCTTGCTGTCCACATGCGTAGTGGGTTTACAATGCAAGGTTTTGCTAGTGGGGGACTGCAGGGGTAGCCTCTGTGAAAAGAGTCCAGAAGCTGTCCCATGTTAGAAGGGGACAATTTCAGACAGCTCCAAAGGGACCCACCGCTGTTCAGAGCTGAGCCAATATACAATGTTGCTTGCACCTCTGTGAGAACAGAATTAAGGGGGGGGAGTCTGGGGGACACTGCTGGGCTATAGCAGCTACGAGAGTGAGGAGAGAGAAACAGCAGTGCAGACCCCTGGGTCAGTTAACAAGGAGTGGGAGGAGATGCCCCAGGTGCTGGAGCTGAAGAACCTCTGCAGCCTGTGGAGAGGCCCATGGTGGAGCAGGTCTTCCCCCTGCAGCCCATTGTGTACCATGGTGGAGTAGGTTTCCATGCTGCAGCCCGTGGAGGAGACCACAGTGGAACAGGTGGATGTGGCCTGAAGGAGGCTGTGGCCTGTGGACAACCCCCACTGGAACAGGTTCTGGGCCAGAGCTGCAGCCCATGGAGGGGGGACCATGCAGGAGCAGGTGACCTGGCAGGAGCTTCTACCTGTGAGGGACCCATGTTGGAGCAGTTTGCTAATGATGGATGGACCCCATCATACAGGCCCATACGGGAACAGTTCTTGAAGAGCTGCTGCCTGTGGAAAACCAACACAGGATCAGTTCAGGAAGGATGGCATCCTGTGGGAGGGAGCCCACATGGAGCAGGGACAGGGAGCGACTGTGAAGGAGCAACACAGATGAAGTGCTATAGACTGACTTTAACCCCTATTCCCCCATTCCCCTGCACTGCTTGGGAGGAGAAGTTGGAAGAGAGTGGATGGGGGGAAGGTGTTTTGGTTTTCTTTCCTTTTGTTTCCTTCTCTAGCTTCTTAGTAATAGGCAATACATTTTATTAATCTCCCTATGCTGAGTCTGTTTTGGCGGTAACTGTTGAATGAATCCCCTGTCCTTATCTCATTTCTTGAGCCCTTTTCATTGTATTTTCTCCCTTTTCCCTTTTAGGAGGGGGAATGAGAGAGCAGCTGTGGTGGAGCTCAGCTTCCAACCTGAGTAAAACCACCACAACAGGTCTCAAGTCTCATCAGACTAGTTCACATACCCTGGTTGCACTCTCTGTCACCACCCTCAAAACATACTCATTCCATCTGAATGGCTCCATGTAAATCACTTAAATCACGACAGGGATTATATCTGATTTTCTGCTCAGCTGAACACTAGAAAGATGTATTTGCACTTTGTGCTACCTGATTTTCAGTGAAAACTATGATGTACCTGATAAAGGCTGATATTCTGCATCCATCTGTGTACTGTAACATACACCTCCAAGAGCCCATAATGAAACCCAGATTTTTTCCCAGGTATTCCACGTGCTCTGTGCTTTCCCTACAGCATTCAAATTACACTGATATTGTACAGATAAATAACAATGTCTTAAAGTCAATGTCACTGAAGACAGCAAAAGCAGGCTGGATAACAGACCAATACAAACCGCAAAGATGTGCTACGCAGAGTAAAGAAGACAAGATTTTTTCCTTCATATGAGACTTAGAATAAAAAAAAATTATGATGTGATCACAACTACTTTAGCCTTCTGCTATAAACTACAGCATTTTAATGTATAGTCTTACTTAAAAAAAATAATAAAAAAAATACAGTATTTAAAAACGTATTTGTTGGAGGTGTTCATTAATTACTTATAAGTTGACTTCAAAAAAAAAAGTTGATAGAGATTTCAACAACAAAATATCTAGATCTTCAAATATCAGTATATCTACGCAGAATTGCAGGCCATTTAATAGATCTTAGAAACTCTACATTCAAGAAGGTAGAATTACTGTACTTTTAGTGGTACCACAGCAATTTACAGCTCACATCATAAGATAGGCCTAAATAATGCCAGAATAGACCAATCATCAAAGAGTCAAATGAATGAAGATTGCAGCACCTCATCCTTTGTACACCAACACAAGGGGAACAGTGAACTGGAAGATGAGAATGAATTTTAGAAGCAGTATCTGTCAGAGGCGTGATTTAAAAAATCTCTAACAAGCCCTAGAAGCTGGTTTCTCACGGTGCCTAAGATCTCAGCTAATATATCAGTGTAAATAAGTTTATTCCAAGAGAGGCTGTGTACAAACAGTACCATGTTACCTTATCCCCTTATCTTCTTACAAATATAAATTTTACTGTGGAAGAAAAGTTGTGTTTTAGTATACTTTCTATTTAATAAAATCCATGTGATCCTTCAAACAAAAAGAATTTTAAAGTACTATGAAAGTTTAAGCAAAAAGTGTTGATCCAGCAGGTTAAAGCACACTACATCTGTGTATGCATATATAGATGTATATATGTGTGCTTAATAACAGACAATAAAGTAACCGTGCCCGCAATCTACACCATTGATCATTTACTTCTATTCAATTCTCAGGATGAGACACAGCAGGTTCACTGAACATAATTTAGATATTGTATTTTTTCCTCTTTTCCAATGACAGCAGGTCTATCCTTTATTAAAAATGTATTTACTCATGTTTATTATAAGGTTAAAATAAATTGCATTACTATTTTTATGTACTCCTCAACCACTAATTTGTCTTGATTGCCTTCTGATGAATTCTTTACAGTGTGATGTTATAAATATTTCTTACAAACATTAATATGCTATTTTTCATAATCAATATAGCCATGTTGGAATACATTAATATGTTCTGAAACTTTTTGGCTCTCCAGTGTGGCCCAGTGCTAAAGTACAGTGTGAGGATACTAAAACTTGAACGTGTTCATAATTCCTTGGAAAATTACGAATCTGATCATCTCATCTACATCATTATTTAAATCACTGATAAATACAGAAACATCATTTTACTCCAAATCATTTATTCAGAGTTTATAAGCAAATCTGTACACATGCTCCTTAAATATATGGCCCAAATTGCCTTAATTTGAGCATATCTTTCACTGACGTCAAGAGTTCTGCTGAAACACTCAAGTGAAAAAACACAGGACCTTAACATAAATATCATAGTAAAATGAGCAGAATAACTAGTGACATATTCATAAAGAAAAAGAAAAAATATTTGAAGAAAAAAGTGAATTAAACACAGATACATGCCACAAGAAAGATAAAAAGATGTCAAAACACAATGACAGCAGTTAGGAAAACCCTAGAACTTTTCAGTACCCTAAGGATAATGAAAATGACAGGACTGCGGTCATTATTAACAAACATTGGCACTCAAGCACGCTTAGAAGAACACTTCTAAAGCCAATGTTAGATGTAATCCCTTCAGTCCAAATTGTGGAAATTCGCCAGTAAGGTTCTACATCTTTTAATGGCATCATGAAACATTGATACACTTAACGAATAAAGCATCTGTCATCTCAAATGGAATGTGTTTTTAATGACATTTTTGTTTTCATGACACTTTTTGTTACATATATTGTGATCCCACTAGGCACAATTAGAAGCCATGAGATAGACGAGGCAGAAGAAGCACATGAAGAGGAAGAGAGAAAGTGATCTAATGGTAAAGACAGGGAGCTGACTGGGGAGACTGGAGAAAAGAGCCCTTAAATTGAAATACAGACAAAGGCTCAACATCCTGAAAAGGTCTCCTCTAGGTGCTAAAGGTCTCCTCTAGCATGGAAACGATTTCTATCCAGCTCTCCTCTTACAGCAGCAGTAGGTACTTTCTTTTGGGCCTATTTCACATTCCTACTTGAATTCTCCCTCTACTCTTCTCTAACTCATACACACATCCCTCCCATTTTTCACTCTTCAGCTTTCTTGTCACTGAAAAAGCACATGGGAGCAAAGTGAAGTGTTGGCATGTGAAAAATCACAAGCACATGTGATAATGCAAGACTTAACTGGTATTTTGTTGGTTCTAGTGAAGTTGTTTTGCCTCCCTAGACAGATTTAACCTCTGTGTAATCATAGCAACGGCATGGAACAATATATTAGTTAATAATAATTTCTGGAAAAAAATATTTATTTTTTAAGTTATAATAGATAAATTGTACAAATATAGATCTATAAAATTAGTATCTGTTTTACAGGTTGTTCTATTACTTTTAGCTATAGAGAAAGATCAAAGTGTCTCTGAAATACCACTTTTAAGGTAATCAGAGGAATAAACTATCCATTCCAACAGTAAATTTCTGATTAGATTTTTCTATTTAGTTAGGTTATTGCCTTTTCTTTTTTTTAATTATTATTTTTTTAAGCTTAACTTCTCCTTAGGTCTTCACTTGTGTAGTTCGTCTTCCCCAAAAGAAATAATATAATACAGGGAAAAACGAACAAACCTAAGCAATCAACAGCCTCATGGATCAACAAGGAAGCAAAAAGTAACCCATTACCAAAAGTGAGGTTGAAATAGATTTTAAAAAATAACTCTGAGCAAACCCAGTATCAGGGAAAAAAACCTACCCTACCACCGATGCTGTATTTCTTGTGAAGAACTAGGATGCTGAAAACTTACTAGATCATCCTGTCTGATGATCAGAGGCCCTTGACCCAGGACTATGGGTGACTGGAGAGGTGAGGAATTAAAATCAGAAGACAGAAGACTTGCAGCTACTGATTTCATTGTATTACTAATGAGCATTAACACAAACTGTATTATTAGCACTGTTACAACTGGAGTAAAAATCAGCAGTTATTATATTTTGATTCAATTGTTAAAGCATTAATTAAACCAACAATAAATTCTAATTCTTGAATCCTCCTCCATGGTATGTTCTTTGATTACCCATACGAAATTATGCAAATGAGAGGATCTCTGCATTTCCTCCTGGAGACTGAGAACAAAATGACAAGTGTTGAAATGTATGATGGAACACAGCATGGAAGAAATAAAAATAAATTCTAATTAGCTGCTTTTTAGATGTTTGAAAGAGCATGGTACTCTTACACCAGTGGAACAACTTGGCAAAGGTTAAGGTTAGAGACAAATTAAACACACTTAAGCTACACACATAAATAGTTTGCTAAGCAACATAAAAAGCAGGGCCAGCTCTCACTACGGGTACAGTCCACCTCTACAATTCCATAACCATCAATAAAAACCTTTTGAGTATTATCTTCCTCTCTCATGGGGCAGAGTGCATACAAGAGCACTGAGGCTGGCACCACAACACACCACAGTCAGAGTACCTACTGCGTCCAATGTCTGTGCAGTAACTTTCTGCTCCTCCCCTGGCTAGCCCCACCAATGCAGCAATATACATGCCACAGCTCCAAAGGGAAGCACGAAAAGGGCCATCTGGGAGACAGGCAGTAAGTAATTTACAAGGAAAGGGCCATTTGCTGTTTTCCAGTTTATAACAATTAAACATTCTCTCTCTCTCTCTTTTTTTTTTTTGGGGGGGGGGCGGGGTCGGGGGGAATCATCTGGATGAGCAAACCGTGCTGTTCTTGTTTTGCATACTTTTAAATCTTCCTGTTGTGTTATATTCATGCTCATGCACTCCCCCATCTCTACTACATAGCTTCCTGATGAGATTCTCAGCAACCAAAAATCATTCCAGCTTCACTGATGAAAAAGCTTTGGATTGACTTCTTTAGTTGAGAAGCCTAAATTTTCATGGATGCTGTCAAGTTAATTTTCATATACAACAAACTAGAATTTCATCATGTTGCAATTAATTGGAAATTCATCTAAAATTACATAAAGCTTATGGGAGAATGGTTGTATATATTACAAAGTACCAATTTATTTTATGGATGTAAAATCCTCCCAAGAGTGTCCCTAATTCACATAATTTTTGACTGATAGCTGCAATTGGACATTTTCATCAGCACATATTCAAATGTCTGACTATCCTTTTAATGAGTTCACAATCTGAGAATATGATGCGTACCCATAATACCATCAAAAGCTGGAAAAATTGACTACTAATCTGACTGGTACATACCCAGTGTTTGCAGAGCAAATTTACTAGACTGCTTTCCAAGCTTCACTGAGGGGCTGAGTGAAACAAATCAAAGATGCACAGCTGAGAAGGAATAACTGTGTGAAGAAGTGATAGTATTTCAAACTACACAGAAGGTATCTGCAAAAGGCTACCATGGGAGAATAAATATTTCTCAGAAAAAAAAAAAAAAAAAGTATCTAGGACAACAGGCTGTGCAATCTTCATCAGCTGGCATTTTGAAGATCAATCTGGACAAAGGAATGTTATAGTAACAGTTTAACTTTGGTTTCATTAACCAGTAAAATTTGGTTTCCAGCAGCTCTGCATGCATAAATGCCTCATATTGATTTATTTCCAGTGCTTATCTTGTAGCTATGTAAATATCCTGGAAGCTTCTTAACGTTTCTTCAAAATCCCAATCAGTTAGAAAATAAAATATTTTCCAAAGAAAAATGATTAAAATAGTGAATTTAGTACTATATCTTTCTGAGAGGCAGAGAAAGTAACAGAGGAATATAGGCAAAGAAATACAAGTATTTCTCATTATACACAATGAAAATAGAATTAAAAGTGGTCATGGAAATTGAATAAAGGCAAATGGATATAAACATGAATGAGTAATAGCAATACAGCTATGGAAGGTTTAGAAGTTAATTTTTCTTTTAAAAATCCTGAAGTAGTATTTTTTTCTATATTTTATTTTATGATTTTGTACTTGATCAGATGAAGTGTAGCAATAATTATGCATCATTCTATGTTAAATAAAATTGTGAGGTAACTTGGTTAAGTGTCACAGGCTCTGAAAGCTAGATCAGCGTTCTGCCCTTGGCTCTGCAGGCATTAGCAGCTTTACTGATTGTTGCACTATTATGAATACAAAACTAACACAAAGCAGTGCCTAGAAGTCAACATGTCTCAGGCTACCCACCCTATACAAAGTAGCCTTTACACTCTGAAGACAGTAAGGCACTCATTAATTAATTTCTGAGTAAAAGTCAAAGATCTCTACATTTCAAAACCGAGACTGACATATGGGTATGGATTAACACTGCTGAGGGCTTGATAGGCAAAAGAAAGTAATGCAGTAAAAGCAATTACCTTTCTATTTCAACAGCTCAATCATAGCACTCACATAAGATGCGAGTCTTATGGAATCATGGGAATCATGGAAAAGGATACACTTCTTTAAATTTCAGCCGCCTTGCTTTGTCTAGATTTGGGGTAAGTAGTCCTGGCAGTGAATGTCTTTGAATAGGAATCTTTTCCTTGTGTAGTCAGTGGACAAAAGCAGGTGGGATGGAAAACCTCCAAAGTTGGGTACTCCACACAAGTGAGACCTGACTAGGACCAGGCATGAAACTGTGACAGGGGAGATTCAGTCTGGATGTTAGGAAAAAGTTCTTCACCAAGAGGGTGGTCAGGCACTGAAACAGGCTCCCTGGGGATGTGGTCATAGCACTGAGCCTGCCAGAGTTCAAGAAGCATTTGGATAATGCCCTCAGATATAGTCTGAGGACATTTTGGGTGGTCCTGTGAGGAGACAGGAGCTGGACTTGATGATTCTTATGGGTCCCTTCCAACTCAGGATATTTTATGTGACAATCCTTATTTTCTGCTCACATGCTGACTAGACCAAAAGAGATCCACTGAATTTTGGTGCCTGCTCTATTGAGCATCTGGGGAACTACTGCTAACTACATGAAACACCACAGGATATAATTCTGGGGTATGAAGACAGCAATGGTAAAATGGTAATCCTTTTTTTTTTTTTTTTTTCCCTTTTTTATTTTATTTTATTAATATAGAATAGTCAGTTATTGGTAGATCTTAAAGTCAACTCTGCAGAGAAGGGCCTATATCCAACAACACCTTGAGATATTCTGAGACTGATGAATCCAGTCTGCTACAGCTGCTAGGCTATTGTGTAAAAAGAAGGCACTTTCACCTCCCCCATAACTGATGGCTAGTGGTACCTATAAACCTGATGAGATAAAATCCTTGCACTTAGTGTGTAGTGGTTGTCCATATAATGCTGGGCTGTACTGTGCTGTACTCAGGACACAGGCAGCGATTTCCCTCAGGCAGGCTGTTCTGAGAATTTATGGATGACTCCAGTAATATTGGCAAAAAGCCTTGCAGCTTAGCAGGGAAGTGCCCTGTGCTACAGCCAGGCAGAGTGAAGAAAGAAGTTGAACAAAATTGCCATTTGGGACTTGGGAGGGTTTAAGGCAGCCAGCCTCATTCATTGATTAACTTCCTTTTTGTTCTGAAGGGATATAAATATACATCTACTAATTCTGAGAAGAGTGCTCTTATCACCAAACTATTTTGGGAAATGTTTTCTGTTGAAGTCACTGCATCATATTTCATAATTTCACACTAAATGAAGTAAAGAGAGCACTATCCTTTATAGTACAGCCAATAGCACAGGGATTGCTTATGGTGATTATACAGAGAGTATGGTATGAAATGCCTTTCAGGGAAACTGAAAAAATGATGAATCCTTTCTAATCTTTTCCTTCCTGAAAATTGCACTTTTTTTTCCCTCCAATTATTATTATTATTATTATTTTAATATTGAAAACCAGCTTTACAAAACAGGGAGTGCATAAGGAATAGCAAAGAAATCAGTGAAGAGAATAAGTACTAGAAGTGAAGAGAATAAGTAATAGAGGGCTTTCATGGATAGAGCTCCATGGTCATGCTGTCACAGAGAAAGTGCTATCTTCCCTATATTAAAAATTATTCAATCAGATTCCATTTACATTTTGTCATAAAATATGTTTGTCAATTGAACATCTAAATAAGAAACTACCTTGCATATTTTCTTGTAACAAGGAGAGCTATTATCTTCCTGTAACTACATACAGTATGGGTAATTTTGAAGTTTTAATAAGTGTTGCTCTATATTTTTACATATCTTTTGGCAATAAGCAAGCTGAAAAATCCCAAAAATAACATAAACCTACTAGGCACTTTGTCTTGACTTTACACCTTTAACTGAGAATGTACAAGTCCACCACCACTAGGGTTCAGGAAGCAATTTCTATAAAAACACAACATATTCAGTACAGTGAAAATCATTTTCTTTCAAAGTTGTTCTGACTCAGTTTACCACAAAACGTGCCACACAACTGCAAAATCTCTCTTTTTTTTCTATATGTTCAGTTTACTTTAAGTTTGCAAGGAATGTAAAATGGTACTTCAATCATGTATTATCCATGCGTAATTCACATATAAAACATCCTGGCGTCTCATTAAAAAAGGATTTCCTTGTGATTCTGTTGACACGGAAAGCCTCTGGCATAACTAGTCAGTGTTACAGTAAACAAAACAGTAGAGGCCAAACAACTTGCCCCAAATCTATAGGAATAACAGTTAAAATCCAAGCTACAGTAACCACTGCATGAATGAACTTTTGTAATATACCATGTTCTGTATGGTATAAGCAAGCCTTAATGATAGATTCCGTTAGCACAACTGAAATAAGGTCGGGATGAACACTACACCAAACCAATGACAAAGTTTAACATTGAATATATTTTATCTTTATGGAGTGTGACAGTTTACAATTCCTCTCCACACTAAGCATTGGCACTGACATTTAGAAAAAAAATAGAAAATAGAATGCATTCCCAGTTTAAAAAAATAAAAATACTGTATTTTTAACAGAAGCTGATTTCTCAGTCTCCAACCTTAAATGACTATCAAAAGACTGACACCTGTCTCTAATTGGTGTCTCTACTAATTACCTAAAATATGTTACAACTAGATTGCTCTGTATAGATCAGTTTTAATGAAAGTCAAAAAAAAAATACTTCATATGAAATCCCTCCATGACAGATTCATATCTTCTTAGCCAGGAGTGCAAATATCTGTGGCTTTTTCAGCACTGTAATTCCTCAGAATTACAGCTTGCTAAACAATAGGTTGATTGAAAGAAACAAGATCGATACATTGACAAAATCAGTTTTCTGTGATAAAAAAAAAAAAAAAAAAAAAAAAAATTGGGATAAGAAAAATTGGAGAGCTCATATCTTCAAACAGATGGAGAGGGCCAACAAGCCTCTCCATTGGGTAATCAGGACCTAAAAAAAGGAACTAAATGGATTGTCCAGTCTAAACAGTATTTTTGGTATTCTTATATTATAGGAAGTACTAACTGTCTGTGATTCCTTGTATTCACAGAACACCTTTGGCCCGTCAAGCATCTTTCTGTTACTAGAGTAAATTTTATAACAGAGTTGCCACAACTTTCCTTGAGGAAAGATAGCTCCTGATAGATTATTTTCCATAACAGACTCACTGTTCTAATTCATGAACTTAATCATGTAAACAGGTTCAACAGATGGAGGCCTACAAATCTGTTCAGTGAATCAGAGTATGTATCTTATTTAAAGCAAATTCAAATACCACGTTGCATTCCACAATGAAGAATTACCTTTTCAACACTACCACCAGAGGTATTTAGAAGTTCTGAAAGCTAATAGAATCACTGTGGCTTAGAGGTTAAGTGCATGAACAATGAAAGCTTTCTGAATGAATGGTAGTTGATATATATATATTTAATGAGATGCACAGGGCAGATGGGTAGATGATGGTGACTGATAGTTAAGAACTGTTTTACAATATATATATGCCAATAAAGTCCAAAGGAGTAAGGCATCTGTGATTAAGGACATATGAAAAGAAAGAAAGTTGTTCTACTGTACTTTCATGTGTCTTCTTTCCTATTTGAAACAGAAAAAAAAAAAAAAAAAAAAAAAAGACCTGACACTTTGGTTCCCCTTCTTGTTTAAGATATCAAGACTGTGTTATCCTATGTTTAGAAGCCACAATCCTACAGAAATATTAGAGCCTCACAACGTATTAGCAGCATTACTGGTCCTAGAATGCAACTTTCAACATGTGAGTTCAAATGAATTGGGAAGATAATAGGTTAGAGGGACAAAAAAGAATGTTTGTGTATGCTACATGATTCTGCTCATATTACACTATTTCTAGATTTGGTAACTGATTTAAGATTTGGTGTTCTTAGGATATTAAATGTATTGGTAATAACAGTACTGTTTGTCTATGCAAGTCACAAGATATCAGTAAAATGAATCACATAAGGATGTTTCCAGTTTATTATTTAAGGAGCAATTTTTTGTTCCATGTAAACCTACAATGATTAGTCTAATTTCTTTAACTGAACTATTAATTCTTAAGGGCCCATGACTAAGCCAGTAATATTTCTCTCAAAGCAGTAGTGCTTATAAAGTTGAAGACAGACATGCAATTGTTCACATCTGATGGTTAGCACAGTTCCTTCCCATTCTTTCCCATAAAACTCAGAAAGATTACATCTTTGTAGTGATCGATGCCCATGCTCAGGGTAATTTGTCCTGGAGTAGGATGCCTGCGTTTTGTTTGCACTGAAAACCAAATTAGCTCTGAGGCATTTCTTCTTGGCACTAACAGGTTTTAAGAGAACTAAATAATATAAAGCACTCTTGAGCAACCTATTGAGGTTAAATCTGAGCACTACTTCAGCCTAACAGTAGTACTGAAGTCTGAAGATAAAATATGGCATATTTAGGGGTATTTGGAAACACTGAATTACACACAATGAACTCTGGTTAAATACATTGACACCACGAAATAGGCCTCAGCATTATGTATAATCTACCTTCTATAAAACAAAAATAGATACTGAGAACTTTTACCTGGAGTGGTTACATATTTTAGAAAATAATAATAATAATAATAATAATAATAATAAATCATTACCATTTGTATTGGTCACTCCTGCAGCTCCCCTTCTACCAAACCCTTGCCATGTAAACCCAATACACAGTTTTCTCTTATGAATTAGATATGAACAAATTTCTTCATCCACAAATACTAAGTTAATATGGCCATATGGCAATTTTTACTTTTATTGTGACCATTGTTTAACATTCACCCATTATGACTACATTATTTATAAAAAAATATATATTCTATTTGTATTATCTTTCACGCAAATTTTAATAATGACATATGCGCCTGTAGAGACCATCTTGTGTTCATTACTATGCCCTTTGATGTCATTGGGGAAGTTCACCAGAACAACAGCAATTTGAGAACAGGAGAATCCCCTGTATTTTGAGATAAAAGCCTGCTTTAAAATATTCTGGTCTATTTTTGACATCAGAGTTCCATAATCCGATCTAAATTAAAATATTAGTTTTGCAACTCTGTTAACTCTTAGCCCTGTAATAACAGAATGGCAGTGAAATATGACTATTTTTCACTTCTCTCTCAGTATTTCTGTGGATTTCAGAGTATATGAAAGTGAGGGTCAAAAATGATCAGAATATAAGCACAATCTAATGAACAGAATAGTCCTCTTCGTTGTCCAAATAGCAATGAAACCTAATTTAGACTCCAAAACTGTTTTGCTTGCAGAATTAAAAATCTGAATTTAATCTCCATTCTCATTTTTAATTATAAAAATAATTGGATCAAACTATGAATTTCAATAACGTTCACCCACAGCTACTTTTTATTTATGAAAAACCTTAATACTAGACTATCAGCATTCCTATTAAGCTTTTAAAAGAAGAAGTAAAAGATTTAGTAGGACTGTGTGTTAAAGTTCTGCTAGGAGAAGAAAGGTTTTAAGAATTTGTAAATAGACCATTAAAACCAGGGGCATTCAGTGCCCATTAAGTTAATAAATTAGTGACATAGATTGGTTAGGGTTGGGAGAGACCTCTGAAGATCATCTGGTTCAAAACCCCCTGCCACAGCAAAGGAAACTTTCCACTAGAACAGGTTTGCTCCCAGCCAACCTGCCCTTGAAATCTCCAAGGGAGACATCACATACAAACATCCACAGAATAAATATGATCTGAGATCCATCTTGATTTGCATAGCTATGAAATGCCAATTAATGTATTAAAATCACTGACAAAATAAATACTTTGCCACAGTATCAGATTACCAAATTCAATGTAATCATTCTGTTGCTTCTCCACAACCATTTTAGGCTGACCAGCCTCCCTGGTGGTCAAAGTAGGTGATCCTCCCCCTCTGCTCAGCCCTGATGATGCCAAACCTGTAGTATCGTGTCCAGTTCTGGGCTCCCCAGTACAAAAGGGACATAGAACTACTGGAGCAAGTCCAGAGGTGGGCTACAAAGATGTTTAGGGGACTGGAGCACCTATCATACAATGACAGGCTGAGAGAGCTGGGCCTGTTTATCTTGGAAAAGAGAAGACTGAGAGGAGATCTCACCAACACATATAAATATCTGAATGGAGGATTTAAAGAGGATGCAACTAGACTCTTTTCAGTTATGCCCAGCGACAGGATGAGGCTACGGGCACAAACTGAAGCACAGGAAGTTCCAGTTCAATATGAGGGGGCTCTTTAATGTAAGAGTGACAGAGCACTGGAACAGGTTGCCCAGAGAGGTTGTAGAGTCTCCTTCTCTGGAGATATCCAAAACCCACCTGGATGCCATCCTGTGCAATGTGCTCTAGGTGATCCTGCTTGGCAGGGGGGTTGGACTAGATGATCTTCAGAAGTCCCTTCCAACCTCAACCAGTCTGTGATTTTGTGATTTTTTTTTACTTTTTGTTCCACCCTTTACTAACCTCATAAATGCTATAAACAGGTATCTTCAACTTTCTCTGTCCCCTTGTCTTCCTATTAATTTGGATGGCTATTTAAGACTTAGACTGTTTTATATATAAGTAGTTGGTGTTTTGTTTTGTGTTTCTTTTTATATACATCAAAATTACAGCAAGCACTGCAGCACTGCTCATGCGTTTGGATACCAGAACATTTAAGTCAGCCTTGAGCAAGGACAGAAAGGAGGTCCCACTTGAGTAAGCTGATGACAAACATGACATGCAAGACTGGCAGTTTCAGAAGTTCTCAGGCAGAGACTTTCTCCCTACTCAATGTTCTACCTTCCTGCCTCCTCTCTGAACTTCATGTGACTAAAAACCTCTTTGACATCTTCCATCCTTCCAAGTTTGCCATCAAAATTTCCTGCCACAAATCTTCCCTACTTAGTCTCCAATAAGCACTTCCCAATATTTTTCAAAGAACAATGATGATTCTCTCAAACCTAGTATTAAACAAAGTTGCCATTTTACCCAGACAGTTCAATATGAAAGATTAAGCCAAAAGTTCAAGAGTTAAACTAGACATGTTATGTCATGTTATTCTTTATGATCAATTTCAGGTGACCTAATGGGTCACAGTGCTGTTTTTTGTTTTCCTCTTGTATGAGAGCCACTGTGTTTATGACAAGATTTGTTTTTCCTGCATTTAATTACTTCAGTCATTCATTTTGCTTTGAAAAATACTACTAATAATTTTAATAAATAATTTGATATATTAATAAAATTACTAGCTAAGAATTTCACCCATGACCCAAATATACTTTTGATTAGATCTTGCCCAGAGAAGTTGTTGCCCAGAGAATCTGTGGATGCCCCATCCCTGGAGGTGTTCAAGGCTAGCTACAGTTTTGAGCAACCTGGTCTAGTGAAAGGTGTCCCTGCCCATGACAGGGGAATTGGAATTAAATGATCTTTAAGGTCCTTTCCAACTCGAACCATCCAATGGTTCTATAATCTTACCTATTGCTTCTTCAACCAAAAAAAAAAAAAAAAAAAAAAAAGACTGAACATTCAGGTACCAAAGGCTGAAAAAATGGCAATGAAACAATTTAATGCATGATTCCTCTCCAATTCCTAAACTTTTAATATACAGTGTATGGCAATTGAGTGTATTGCCATAAGGACAGCCACCCTATCCTACTAACTCACTCTGTACAAGCCAGTTATTTATAATCTTATAATACACCAACTCTTCTGTTTACTTAAGATATAATTTTCAGTTTTACGATCACCTTAGTTCCTAGGCTGCCAGCACTGGGGATAATAAAACATACCAGCCAGGATACAGCCAACTAAGTAATTACTTCCCAAATGATACAGCAATCACTGCTATCTTATTTGAATGTGTTTATCCTGGGAATTTTCTTTTTTCTGCTGTTTCCTTTCCTGCTACTTTCTTCTTTAATACCTACTGGTTATCAGACATGTTCATATCAACAGGAATTCAAGTTGCATACCATTCTCTCTCTTAAAACAAACAAACAAACAAACAAACAAACCTCTTCCTTTTACTGACATATATTGATATATTGTTAGCTAGTATGCAGGAATGCAGGATATTTTTGGTAAAATAATGTTTCATAAGGTATTTGATAAGCAAATGATATATTATTTTCAAAAAAATAATATAAACTTTACGATACAGGCTTAAAAGTAGATTTTAAATAAAATACAGTTTAAAAATCCTGTAACTGTAATTATGAATTCAAATTCAGTCTTACATGCAAGATAAAATTTAAAAGTAAATTGTACTTTATAAACATTTTAGTTATGGGCAGACTGATTTAATTCTGTAACACACAATAGCATCAACACTCCATTCTTGTTCAGAACATTTGGTCACAAAGATTTAGCTGAACTGGAACAACCACATAGTATTTAACTGACTTCACTGATTCTCTCCACATTTCTATGATTTTTTATTTTTATCACATCTGAAAAACTTACATGATAGTACATCCTCTGGCCTTCCTTCAGCTGCTTAAACAGAAGCATGTTGTGCAGTTTGAGATACCCAAGGACATCTCACCTGTCCTGAAAATGAAAGAGCAGCAGAACACAGATCTGCTATAGGATTTCATGTCTTGCAAGTCTTCGATGGATGTCTCAGATCTGTGTGGAATTCAGCATCAAATTAAGATACCTCAATTTAGATGTCTATTGGAAAGTGTAAGGATTTGATTTAGTTGCATAAATATAGCAATTTGTTTAGACTTCAGCTCATTGTCAGAAGGCAAAGGTCTCCTGGTAGGCCCTGTAATACCTGTCAGATCTATGGATGTCTCCAATACCACACAACATCTAAAACGTCTCTGGACCATGTTCAAATAAACAAGTCAATGACACATGAGGTATCTTATCAGAGATAATGAAGTCAATTTAAGTGGCTCAGCCTACTAAAGAAGGCATTCAGCAGGATCTCTCCATGTTTTATGGACTGTATTAACTACATTTGCATTGACTGAAACATGTTCACAAAGCTTGCCATGCACGTGACAGAACAGTGACAGAGGAGAACACTTACCCCATCTAGAGACAGGCAGAGTCTAGTCACATCATGCTCTATTCACAGATAATACCTGCCACCTAATTCAGTAGGAAGTTGCCATTTTAAACATACTGTAACTGAAAGTTTTATGGCACATGGGTCCAACATTATCATTCAGAATATGACAAAAACAATGGTCTATTAGTTACCTGTGAGTTATCAGTTATTAACAAAGTTTTAACAAGTGTTTCTCTTTTTCCCTAATATATATGCTTTCCCTAATATATATGCTTTACTGATTCAAAAGTCAAATTTCTTTGTGATACAAAATCTATTTCAGAAGGTAGATGTCTTTCCAACATTACAATTTGTCTGCTTTCTGTTCAGGGTTTCAAAATTATCTCCTCTACAAAGTCCACATAATCAAGCTGAAGCTTTTGATCAGTAACATTTACTTTGGAATATTAATACTCAAATTCCAACTCAGTTTCCTAATATTTCAATTAATCTTAAGATATATTGCAGGGCAGTCCTTCTAAGCATTCTTCTGTACAACATGTCCCTGAAAGCATGATTATTTCAGCTCATTTGTCATTCCTGAATTAAATTACAAAGCCATATTCCCTTTGTATATATGAGGATAACTTTGAACAGCACCTCAGCTCCCATCTTTAGACTGGAACCACTGGATTCAGCAATTTAATCTCTTTCTTTCTGGGGCTAGAAACTGAAGACAAACCAAACATAAAATGGACTCTCCCTAGCTATGTCTATTTCCTTCCAGTGCTTTGAATTGTTTCTTAAGCTAAGAGAAAGCAATTTTAATACAGACTTCAAAGTTTTTGTAATAGAAGAATGGGAAAATGAATTTTTTTTGCCTCAGCTCATGGAGAAAACAACCTTACTTTACCATTGGACTACAGGAAAATATAACATCATTTTCCTTATGAAAAAAATAATAATTAAAAAAAAAAAAAAAACTTTTCTAGCAGTAGGGTGTTCTTCAGACTAGCTTAATGCCACAGAATACCTGTTTTGTCACTCCTTGGTCTCCTAGATAACCATAATTCATGAAAGTTTAATAGAGCTGAATTAGCACAAAACATGAGTTAACAGTTTTCAACATTTTTACTGTCCATGAAAAAGAGAAGCCAACCACTTCAGCTACAAACAGCAGAGACAGGACACATTCAGGCTTCAAGCAGGCTGGAAATATCCAAGCCAGCCAACTTTCAGATAGACATTGTGACAGGTAAGAAATACCCCATCACATATTTTTCAGTCTTGATGTAATATGTCATATTTATTTTCTAGTCCAATATCTTGACTTTAACTGAACTTAGCAGCACCAATCTGTCTGACACACTAATAGACAGATTGGTCAATCTGTGCAACACTTACAAAACATGTTTGTTCTTAATTTTAGCAACATGTTGAAAGTATTTCTTCCCATCCCTACCCCACAAAACAACTCACAGTGACTACAGAAAGCAAAATCAGATACATTTATAGTTCAAAAATATTTTAACAACAGAAAAAAATTAAAAAGAAAATATATTTGTTAGCTAGAGAATTACAGGTCCTTATAAAAATCTATTCCCAGAACTTTTCTGGATCCACTACCACATACACCACAGACATCACCCTCTCCCTAAACATCCTGGGAGTTGTTCAGATACAGAGTTTTCAGTATTCTAATCTATTCAGACAGTTATAAATGAAGTACTCATTCCACACTTAGTCTTCCAGATGCTATACAAATCTTGGCATAGATAATACTACCAGGTAGCAGACAGTGTATAATACAGTTGTATTTGTGGGAACATAACCATGGAAAGTTAGGTTGTATTTTTCCAAAATTTAAATCCATATTTAGCAAACTTTATCAGATAAAAATTGAGTTACATTTTCAGAAATCTGTGCTATTGGGATAACATTTTAAAATGGTAAAAGATACCTAATGCTGGGCAAGATACCTAATGCTGGATTCAAGTGGAATAATTTGACCAAACAAAAACAGATAGAAACTAGATTCAGAATTGAATGATTCCTGGTGCTTAGCCCTGAGCTGACTTTAAAAATAATAATTTTTAGGACTCTCTTAACATGGACAGATGCTCTTTCAAAAATGACTCACATATGTTATGCCTTCACATTTCAACAGGCCTAAAAAGATTAAAGAAAAAGCATCTATTCCAATAGTTAAATTTACTGGATTTTCTGTTCCCTTGTGCTACCATGCACATTCTCCTGGGTTGTTTATATTTGAGGCCTTAACTCCTTCAAATCCAGACATCCTAACCATTTAGGCAGAAAAACTGCTCCCAAAGTATGTGAAAGATACAATGTTCACAGCATATTGCCAAACTGTACTGTTTGAAATTGTAGATATGCAACATCAACAGCTTAAAGCAAATGTAAACTCCATAACTTCTGGACCAGTCCTTTGATGTCCAAAAACTGTAATCTGTTCACTAGCTAGAAAACCCAGACAAAAGGGTGACACTCCTTCACTTTTTTTGCTTGTTTATTCTCAAGCTGCAGTAATAACACCCCACAAAGCAGACCATCTCTTTAGCCACTATCTGCATGGAAGTTTGAGAGTGGCTTTTAATTTGCATTAATAGTCTGTGGGCAACAGTCATTGGAAACAAAGATACTGTTACAAACATCCTATTCTGACTTAATGATGTAATTTAAATCTAAATTACTTTTAAGCTATTCTCTTGTCCAACGTTTTGAACCTTTATTTTAATTTTCTGCAATAAGGAATATTTCAATATTTTTGGAAGACAAGTAAATTAGAAGCAGTAAGATTTTTTTTTATTTTTTTTTTTTTCCTGCATGTAGTATATTCAAAACTCTTCTCTAATGTCCAGTTTTTCTGTTATCTACTCCTTGCACAAAACCAGTCTTAGCTCACACCTACTTATAAATAATATGTATGGAAAACTCTGTGGCCATCAGTAGCGTTACTTCTTTAGGAAGATTAACAGAGGCTTGTGAAAAGCATGACGTTCCTATCACTTTTTCCAATTATTCTTGAAAAACAAGCAGAACAAAGTACAGATATTTTCTGCCTAAGGAAATTACAACCTAAAATCTAACAAAAGTAAAACATTGTTGGAGAAAGGGTGAGAGGGAAAGAGGAAAGAAAAAGAGAAAGCTGTGCAACTAGGCTGAGATACTATGTGCTCTGCTTTTTAAAGCCTTCACCCAAATTGTAGAAGTTCTGAATCATGTATTAAATAATGTAGAATAACCGAGTTTTTATGGAGGGAGCACCAGGAATGGCAGCTTAAGGAAACGAGGTGGAAAGAAAAGATACGCTCAAGAGCAAGAGTAGGGATAACGAAAGTCAACTGTAGCATGAAAGCAATTTTGTGGAGAATGGAGAGGGAAAGCATATGATGAGGGATGTAGTCTCATAATTTGGAGCTGTACAAGCCTGAAAGCAGGAGAAAAGACAGATGAAAGGGACTTGGCATTATCAACATCTTTCTTTATAACTATGCTAGGGGCATACAATAGGGCCAACAAGCATTCTCCATCCCTGAGATCAACTGTCATACAACTCACATCTGTTCATCTGAACACTTCCAAACAAGGAAAATACTGAGCAGCTCCTAACTTGTGCTAGACTCTGAACTATGCCCAGGACTTATTTGAAAGAATTCCAGTTGGATTGCTCCAAAACCATATCAGGAAACATCCTAAAATTTCACAGAATGGGCAAAAACCCCTGTCCTTGTGCCTGTTTCATTTGCTACTGTAGATACAGCCTTGATGTATAGTGGAAAGAACAGATGGGAGATTAAAGGAGAGGAGCATGAAAGTAGATTCTTTCACCACTTTTCCACAACCTACGTAGGCTCCATAGCAGAGATGCATTCCAATTTACCTAAAGTTAAGTGTTTTCAGATTCTTGTTTCCAAGTATTTCACCTCATTTCTGTGCCAGCATATCAGGCAAACATGATCCAGTGGAAGGTTGTCAACATTAATTCCACAAAATTCACAACAACGCACTCAACACGTGTGAATTCAGTTACATATAAGACTTTGTTAACATGTATATAAATGTATGGGTACATGGAAATAACCATCTATGTTTCTTTGCAATAGCAATGCAAGACTTCCGGATAACCAGAATTATTTAATGACCTAAAAAACTCACGGCAAACACGAACATAGAGTCAACTATTAGGAGCATTCTAGCATGAGACTATTCCCAATCTACTGAACTATTCCCAGACTAACTGAACCCAACACTTCTAAAAAGTTAAGATACATAGAAAGAACACCAGTACACAAGTCCCTATTCAAACTTGCAAATGGATGCAGTCCAGAACTTCCACTGATTTTGAACTTACTTAGTCACTTCCACCTGAGAAAAGAAAAAGGAAAATATTATTCTCCCAAACTGACAGCATTTTTTCCAACAATATTACACACATTTAAAAGGATATGTACAGCACAGTGCAGCGGAGAGTCAACTTTATTTGTTTCTAAGTATGCAGTACTTAACATAAAATGGAAGTCAA
This sequence comes from Oxyura jamaicensis, assembly GCF_011077185.1. Lineage (NCBI taxonomy): Eukaryota > Metazoa > Chordata > Aves > Anseriformes > Anatidae > Oxyura > Oxyura jamaicensis. Next base: position 91,690,100 of record NC_048895.1, on the reverse strand, counting down.
TCCTCAGCTTTTGATTAAATGCCCTGTGCAGTTAATTATTTTCATGTGATGACTATAGTGCATAATGATTTCATTTTATAGGTTTATAGGTTTTCAATTCACTTCTTAATTTTACAACTGTCTACTTGTTTTTTGGTGTGTTTGTTGTTGTTGTTGTTGTTGTTGTTGTCGTTTTTTGAAAATGAAATAAGTGGCAATTGATTAATTTTCCTTAATACCTGGCTAAAGCATGCCTTTAACCTTCCTGCAAAATAAATTAAAGATGTTTTTGCATAATTCATTGCAAGTCAGTCATGTCATTGTAAAGGGTATTTTGTACTTCCCTAGTTCTTTAAAATAAAATCACTAAATACACCTATTGCTTCTAGTAAAATTAATGTAATTTCATATCTCATCCTTACCAAGTAAAGTATTCACTGAAAAAATGTTATAATTATTTTCTGTTAGTACTGAGTTTCATAAACATAGCTGGTCCCTTTCTACTTCATCCTATAGCAAGTATCCACATCAAATGATAGCCTCATGTCCTGAAAGTCTTACCCATTACGCTAGTCACTCAAATGCAGGTGCATCTGACCATGTCACACGGTTTCTCACGATGCATTTATAATCTGGAATTTCATAGTTCTGAACAGCTGTTCCTAATCACAAGTCAAACATAAGGAAGCTTTGCCAGCATGCAGCCCACTTCCTCAGAATCAGCAGCATTTATTAACTCCACTCCTATTGCTGTATCAGACGCAGACCCCCGTGAATGTTTTAAGCATAATTAGGTTTTAAACTACACCTAAGTTATGTTCCTTACTCTGTCACTATTCATTTTCTTTGAAGCCTGCTACAAAGAACAGTAAAGGCTTTGTGAAAATCCTAGAACATTTTGCCTGACAGGTAACCTTAATGTACTTAATTGTGTTTTATTTATTTATTTAAGAACTCCGGCAGGCAGAAAAAGCACAATTTTCCTTAAGAGAAACTCTGATACTTTCACCTTATCACAATACACAAATGTATTGTTCTGTCTTTAATTAGTCTTCAGTTTACCTGAAATTCTCACAAAACATCCTGCTGTCATTCAGAGAGTCTCCTTTCCTAAGAACAGTATCATTTCCTAAGAATCAGTGATGCTGCAATCAACAGTACAAGTACTGGTTGAGAAATACACCATGCCACACCAATTCTCCACTTTCATAAATTGTTTTGTTGAGGGTACGTAAAATTTGCATAATGCTCTAAAGCACATATGATGTTTCACAGATACCAAACAGGCAAAGTCCCTGCCCTGTGAAATTTATAACCTAGTCCATAAATGAAATTAGAGGACAATGAAACAGAAGTGAGTTGAACCTAGATAATTTCATATGGCTGTTTCTATGAATAATGTTATGTCAATCCAATCAGATGTTTTATGAAATTATTCTAGTTCTCATTTTAGTGCATTAAAGGAAGTGAAAGTAAAATAAAGTATATTACTATATTAGAAAGCTATATTCTATGTATTCAACCATTATAATCTCCCTTAATGTAAAAGACTGATGACTACTTTCTAAAAGACTATAGAATTATTTAAAGCAAGCTAAAAAAGTACCTACCAATAACTGCTCTTAAACTGTCGTGTTGCAAATGAAACTATCCCCATCAACAAAATATACACTCAAATCCACTTGTTCACTACAACTTCATGGCAGTTTTCAATGGTATAATTCAAATATCAGGTTTGAAAACAGGATTGATTCCTTGTTAGAAAACATGAAGCTCACAATCAAACCTTATTTTCTCTAAATACTTGATGGACTGAGGTACACGCTACACTTCAAATGGAAAATCCAGGTCCCCAACCTCCCCTCCCCAGCATCTCCTTACTGGCATCTCTCCAGCCTCTTGACTTGGAACAGAGGCAAAATGCCTCTGAAGATCCTAACAGCTTAGGGAATAGTGGCCTTTCTGGCAATAAGGGGGAAATGAGCTGAAGCAGCGCAGGAGAGAAATAATCAGCTAGAAGTTTCACCTCCAAGCAAACTAAATATACGTGGGACACCTGGGGAGCAATTGTTTAGGAACAAAAAGATATATTATGGGCATGGTTATCCCAATAATCAATGTTACTGATCACTTGAATCTATTTCAATAATTTTTGCTGGTGACTTTATGCTGAATTATAGTACACCAATCTATAATGTGATACTGTCTTCAGACAGAGGTGAGCTGTTTTTTGTTTGTTTGCTTTTCTGTTGCTGTTCCTGTAGTTCCTGTTTGCCTGTTGTCTTTTTTCCATACACACAAAAATATACCTATGTGAGTACACGTTTTATTATTTCCCCATTATTTCCAGAACCAATGGGGGAAAATGTAAGTGAAAACGAAACAATTAGCTTGCTGTAGATGAAACCATTAAGCATGTGAAAAACAGCAATAGCTGACCATGTGGGGAATGCACACTAACAGCCGCCTCCTCCTCTGTTCAAAACACCATGAAACTGTATTTCTGTAAAGCTCTAGTAATAGGAGTTGGAAATAGGAAGGGAACCTTGGGGATATGGAACAGGCAAACAGGATAAAAGTATCTGTTTTATCTAATTGGGTTCATTTTATTGTATTTATTTTTATGGCTCATCACTATTACTGCAGCTAACTGTGTTCAGTAATTCTGTGATTTTTTTGTAGGTCATAAACACAAAACACTTGTCAAATACCACCAAATACTGTTTTCATTTATAAGCCTATTTCTATGTAAACTCTGGTCTCAGAGCTACACAGATAGGTATTTGCTAAGTAACTACTGTCCTCAAGCTTTTTGACTGTCTGAATTTTTTCACGTCTTTGCAGCTCTTGTCAAATCTGGACTCCCAGTTGGCATTCTCATTTGCTGACTTAAACAACTTTCAGTTTCTCAATCCCTGAAAATTGTAAATAATTGTTTCCATTTCAATTCAGAACATAAATAACCATTGTAATTTTGTGAGAATTAAATCCACAAGAAAAGGTGGTTTTAGAGGAAAACATGTATTTGGGTAGAAAAATTACCTAGAACTATTCATTTATAGCACCCATCTTTATCTATGTTAGTTCAATATTATAATTTTCTTGTTCAGTTGTTTTATGCTGTAATTTGGTGTTTCATACAAATGAAAATTTATATGAATTTATAATTCAGAAGTTCATCCATAGAGAAGATATCTAGATTTATTAGCATGGTGTTTTAGGAATGGTGCTGTTCATTTTTTTAAATTCTTGTCAAGAACATAAACCAAGTCATGTTTTTAGAATAATCTGAAGCGTACACAAACCCTACTAACCCTATTTCCGAATAGCAAGAGGCAAAGTTAAAGCTAGTAACAAATGTCATTAGGACACCCAGAGCTAGTTCTTTTTATTTCTCTGTAAAATATATAAATAAATAAATAAATAGGTTGGTATAATAAGATGATTAACATAGTAAGACTATCATCAAAAGAGAAAAATCTAGGATCAGATTTGGGAAAAAGCAGGTTAAAGACACCCTTGATGAATGAGGTGTTTGAAAATTAGTTGAAACTCATGAAATTTATATTAAACTATGTAAGACATGGCAGAATGCTCAAGCAATCCTGAGTGAAGGATTGCCTGCTCCACGTAAGGCAGTTATCTTTCCATAATGTAGTCCAGGAACTGTGCATCAGTGACATCAAGTCTTTCAAGCTAGACTGAGCATCTTCCCATCACAACCTCAGCTATCAGTAGTGCAAGTGGGGCCAAAGAAATTGCCTTATGGCAGCTGGTAGCAATGGAAAAAATTCCAATTTTCCAATAATTTTCCAATTTTCCAAATCTAGAAGATGTTGCCAAAACATGTCCCCTTTAATTTTTTCAACTGGTAAAATTAAAAGAACAATTTGACAAAACTGAATTTAAAACAATGCAATAAGATAGTGAGAGAAAATGTATAAAAAGATAGGAATTTGTTTGGTTTTACTCAAATTCTGTCCGCTACATCAAACTTTCAATATTGTACTTAAATTTGAAAGAAACTGTATAGCATTAAAAAAAAAAAAAAAAAAAAGTTAAAGTCTCATCACTTAAAGTCTCATTTTTCCCCTTTGTCCCCCAAAGTTTGATCTCTAAATTGTAGTTTTCCACTTCCTTGGTGGATTTTGAGGTGACCTTCTGGGGACACTTCAGGCTGAAGATCAAACAAAGCTTTACTACTACAGTTTATAAAACATAAAACAGATGTTTGACTTATTCAAAATGTAATTATCTCTTTGACTGCTATGGATATGGGCTTATAGCAGTATCCTTTAAAAGCTCAGGTTAAAGAGCTCATATTTATTGGTGTCATTGAGATAATTGCATTTCATTTTCTTTGCTGGCTGCAAGAACTTCCAGTAGCAATTTTATGAGCTGACCTAAATGTAGAAATGATTAGCAAAACGTGATTCAGCAAGTGGCAGTTTAAATACTACCTGCAGCCCATCATGCCCTAAAAGACATATCACATTTTTACATTTTTAAAATAAAACTCCTTACTGCAGGGAAGAACTCCAGCAAAAAGAAGTTAAGACATCAGGAAAAAAACAAACAAACAAACAAAAAAAAAACATACTGAACATGAAGGTTCTTACACCAAACAGGAACCAGGAACAGGCACTAGAGATTTATGCTAGTAAGCTGCTTTAGTTTTGTGAAACTATTTTTCAAACCTTTGCAGTAGTTTAGCAATTTAGCCTTGTTGAATCTGCAGAAAAATTTCAGCGTCAAATGAGTAGAATTAAACAACATTGAACTCACTGTAAGTATATATATATATATATATATACACACACATATATATAAATGCTGGAAGAGAGCAGAAAGCCCACAGAGGAGGCATCTACAATGTGAAATCAGCAAACTAGGGGTACTCTTCAATTTTACATTCATTATGTGAGATAGAAAAACAGCTGCAGTCACTCAGTGTTATGATTCTTGGTAAAACTTATATTATTCCCTTTCAGCATCCACCCATATATAGTAGTATAAGAGTCTTAATGTGTTGGAGACAGTAATACTTTATTTGGTGTGTAGACTTGCAGTAGTCCTCAGTCATCCCACTTGTAATGAACACCCACTTTATGGTGCTTAACATATATTTTAAAGTAAAACTAGATAAACTACATACAAAAATGAATTTATTAGTTTTCTTTTAAGCCATAGTTATGCTAAGACAATGTAAATAGCTAAGATTTATCTTAATTTGATAATCAAAGGCTTAGATGAAGGCAACATTAATTGCAGCCTGTCAAAATAGCAGAGTCCAGCATAAGACACTGGTGATGACACTGACAAAACTATGAAGGAAGATTAAGAAAATGATACAGGAAGTCAATCATTGACAAAATAAAACATACCAGAAGAGACTGTTAACTGAATCTAGATTAGTAGACTAAAACAGACTAGTATTAAAAAACACACAGTAAAAATCAAAAGAAACATCGTAGCAAAAGGAGAAAATAAATAAAAATAAAATAAAATCTTCAGGAAGTTAAATACTTACCATGGAAGTAGCCCTGTAACTATTAGACTAATATGTATTCTGAGCAATTCACGAAGAACAGGTTGCATCAAACTAAATATGTGTAGACTCCTACTGTTCTACTTGTCATACTAATCTTCCTAATTCCATCAAGCACATAGAGAAGATCATAAACCAGGGAAAAAACAGTCTATTCACTTATCTTGTCAATATTTGCATGTTTTCTCTACATTCTTCATAATTAATAAATTTGGAATCCAGGTAAGGGTAGCATTCAATTAAAGATTAAAGCCCTTACAACCCATATATTGGATCCAATACCATTTAACATTCTTCTTCTGGATGATGGGACAGATTGCTACCCCAGCAAGTTTGCAGATGACAACACTGAGAGTAGTGACTGATAAAACAGGTTTTATTGACATTCACAGGAACCTCAAGTCTGCCGATGATACTAAATGGGCAGGTGCTGTTGACTCCTGGGAAGGATGAGTAGCTTTGCAGAGGGATCTAGATACATTGGAACAGTGGGCGATTGTGGTGGTTTTACTGTGCTAGGCAGTTGAACACCACAACCGCTCTCTCACTCCCCCTCCTCAGATGAGGAGGGGAAGAAGTAAAGGAAAGAACAACTCACGGGTTGAGATAAGGATGATTTAATTAAAGAGGGGAAAATATATATATATATATATATATATATACATAATTAAGGAAATATTATTATTAATTAAACAATTCAACTAAAGGGAAAAAAAAAAGGAAAGGGGAAGAGGAAGGGGGAAAGGGAATAACTAAACAAAACAAGTAAAGGCTATGTGAAAGTGCAGAGGAAAGAAATTACTCTCTACTTCCCACAAATGAGCGATGCTTGACCACGTCCTTGAAGCAGGGCCTCAACGCACGTAGCCGGTGTTCGGGAGGAGGACAGACGTTTTCACAACGAGAGCCCACCCCTCCCCTCTTCTTCCTTTTTCCACCTTTTATTGCTGAGTGTGACATCATATGGTATGGAATATCCCTTTGGTTGGTTTAGGTCAGCTGCCCTGGTGATGTTTCTTTCTCACTTTTTTGCCCACCCCCTAGGAGGGTCAGAGAGAGTCCTGATGCTGTGCCAGCACTTCTCAGCAGCAGACACAACACCGGTGTGATACCACTGCTGTTCTAGCTACAAGTGCAGAGCGCAGCACTGTATGGGCTGCTGCAGGGAAAGTTAACATCCCAGCCAGACCCAGTACAGCGATCAGCAACAACATGAAGTTCAACAAGGGTAAATGCTGGGTGCTGCCCCTGGAACAGAGTAACACCGGACACAAGCACAGACTGGGAGACAAGTGGCTGGAGAGCAGCTCAGGAGAAAGGGATCTGGGGTTGTCGGTTGACAGCAGGCTCAGAATGAACCAGCAGTATGCCCTGACAGCCAAGAGGTCAAATGACATTTGGGGATACATTAAATGCAGCATAGCCAGCCCATCAAAAGAGGTGGTTCTCGTGCTATATTTAGCATTGGTGAGGTCTCCCCTTAAATATTGTGTGCAATTCAGGGTTCCACAATATAAAAAGGACGTTAAAGTCATTGAAACCATCCAGAGGAGGACAACAAAGCTGGTAAAAGGGTGGGAAGGTATGTCCTATGAACAGAGGCTGAGGAAACTTGGGTGCTGTAGTCTGGAGAAAAGGAGGCTGAGAGGTGGCTTCATTGCTCTCTGCAACTTGCTGAGCAGAAGAAGCAGTGAGGGAGGTGCCGGTCTTTTCTCCCTGGTAAGTAATGACAGGACAGATGGGAACAGCACAAAGCTGCACCAGGTGAGGTTCAAACTGTGCATTAGGAAAAATGTCTTTACCGTGAGGGTAGTCAAACACTGGAACAGACTTCCCAGAGAGGTGGCTGATGCCCCATGTTTATCAGTACTCAAGTATCATTTGGACAGTGACTTCATGTGCTTTAACTTTTGGTTAGCCCTGAAGAGGTCAAGCAGTTGGAGTAGATGATCTTTGAATCACAGAATTGTAGGGGTTGGAAGGGACCTCAAGAGATCATCAAGTCCAACCCCTCTGCCAAAGCAGGTTCCCTAGAGCAGGTTGCCCAGGTAGGCATCCAGACGGGTCTTGAATATCTCCAGAGAAGGAGACTCCACCACCTCCCTAGGCAGCCTGTTCCAGTGCTCCGTCACCCTCACCGTGAAGATGTTCTTTTGCATATTGGTGCAGAACTTCCTGTGCTCCATTTTGTGGCCATTGTCCCTTGTCCTGTCCCCACAAACCACTGAAGAGAGGTTAGCTATATCCTTTGGTCTCTCACACTTCAGGTATTTATAAACATTAATAAGATCTCCTCACAGTATTCTTTTCTCCAGGCTGAACAGACCCAGCTCTCTCAGCCTTTCCTCATAGGGAAGATGCTCCAGGCCCTGTATCATCTTTGCAGCCCTCCACTGGACTCTTTCCAGAAGATCCCTGTCTTTTTTGTACCAGGGAGCCCAGAACTGGACACAGTACTCCAGGTGAGGCCTGACCAGGATAGAGTAGATGGAGAAGATCACCTCCCTTGACTTGCTGGCCACAATCCTTTAAATGCATGCCAGGATACCATCGGCCTTCAGGGTACACTACTGGCTCACAGCCAACCTGTTTTTCACAAGAACCCCCAGGTCCTTCTCCTCAGAGCTCCTCTCCAACAGCTCATCCCCCAGCCTGTGCTGATACATGCAGTTGCAGAGGGCTGAAGGTCCCTTCCAAATGAACTACTCTATTTGAACAGTTCAAATGAAAATGCTAGGTCCCACACCTGGTATAACCCCAGGCACTGGTACAAGCTGAATGCCAAACAGTTGGAAAGCAGTTTTGCATAACAAAACTTTGCATAACAAAACTTGCCAGTTCCAGTAGTTGCCAAGCTGACCATGAGCCAGAAATGTGTCCCTATCACAAAGAAGACAAACAGCTTCCTGTCCTGCATTAAAAGTGTGGCTAGCAGGTCAAGGGAGGTGATCTTACTTAGACCTGTTGAGGCCACGCCTGGAGACCTATGTTCAGTTCTGGGCTCCCCAGTACAAAAAAGGTATGGAGCTACTGGAGAGGTCACAAGGATGATGAAGGGACTGGAGTATCTCATGAGAAAAGGCTGAGAGAGCTGGGACTGTTCAACCTACAAAGATAAGACTCAGGGGGCTCTTAGAAGCATCTATAAATAACTGAAGAGAAGCTACAAACAGGTTGGACCAATGCTCTTAGTGGTATCCAGAGAGAGACAGGGCAAGAGGCAATAGGCACAAATCCAAATACAGGAAATTACGTTTAAACATGAGAAAAAAATAATTGTTTTTTCTACCTGAACTTATAAGCCATTAAACCTTTTTTTTTTTCTTTTATTCTTTTGAATCAGCAGATCTTTAAATAGCATTGCTTTTTGGTTTATGTACATTTTGTCATGCCATGCAAAAGTCTAAGAAGTCTTTACAAAGGCAAGAAGAATTTTTACTTTGAAGGCAATGTAAGTAAATTCACGGGGAAAGAAAATTCTTCTTCATGGGACAATAAAGATAATGATTTGCTCTCCTCTCCACTACCTCTGAACCATGCAAAGACCACCTGAAACCAACCAGCTCTGCACAGTTAACTCAATTTATTTTAATAGCATCATTTTACCATTACCATTATATCTCAGATTTTGTAGAGCTCTAGAAGAAAACTGATGTCAAACAATGGACAGGGAAGATCCCAAGACTGAAAAGTGGCTTTGACAACGCATACACATTTTCCACTTTTCTACGCACACTCTGCACTGTGTTTAAAATTAGAATATTTTTGTCATGATCTCACTCCTAGCTTGAACATCAACGGCAAGTTTTCTAATATAACTATGCAAAACTCTTAGAGAAGGTCATGATTTCAGATTCCAGAAATATATATATATATATATATGCATTAGATATCATCAGAGCAAAAATTCTGCAGAGGCAAATGGTGCTACACAACAGCAGGACCATGCCAATGACAAAGAATGTACATGGTAACTGGACGACTAAGATTCCCATCTGTGTCCTCAGTAAATCTTCCCTGAAATGTCCTTTCCTACTGAAAGGGCAAGTAGCAGTAGCAAGATAAGAGCATCGGGAATAGGTATTATAGAACAAGTACGTGACAAACTACAGTTAATAAAAAAAAAAAATCCATTACGGAGAAAGCTAAAACATTAAGGTGTAATTAACAGCCAGTAAGGTAACATATAGTAACATGACAACAGCTGTAGCTAAATTATTTCACTTATTACTGAGAGCATTTAATGGCAGCAAAGTAACATTTTTCAATAAAAGTATATTTTTAGCTTTTGTCAAGCACCAAATAGACAAGTCAAGCGTACATTTATGTGGCATATTCCTGCATACCACCATCAACATTTTCTCAGCATAGTAAGATGAATTTTCCAAAATACTCCTGGTTAGTTTGCCTAATACCTGGACCAGAAAGTTATCCTCAAGATACTCCAGGAACCTCCTGTATTGCTTACAGCCTGCTGCGTAGTTTTCCCAGCAGACATCTGGATGGTTGAAGTCAATCATCAGGATGAGAGTGTGCGACCATGACACTTGTAACTGAAGCAAGAATGCCTTATCCACAGGCTCCCCTTGATCGGGTGGCCTACAATAAACCCCAACCACATGTTGTCCTTTATTGGTGTCGTCCTTAACTTTCACCCACAAAGGTGAAAGGGACTGGTGTCTTACATGCATACTTTTGTTCCCAGCTCAAAATCTGATTGCTTCCTCAAAGCAAAACTGGTTATTATCCAGCCCAGTGTTTTTTTTTTTCTGTCTTTCTTTCTTTCTTTTACTGTCCTTCCAATCCATTAACAGTCTTATTTGCTGCAGCCCTAATTTAGTAACTTGAATATACCAGTCTTTTTTTTTTATTATTATTATTTTTATTTTTTATTTAACTTGGAAAACCAGGATGTTGGTATTGAGAAGCCGTGGATACACCATCCCTGGAATTGTTTAACGTGAGGTTGAATGGGGCCTTGGCCAATCTGATCTGGTGGGTGGCATCCCTGCCAATGGCCTAAAGATCACCTAGTTGGAACTAGGTCATCTTTAAGGTCCCTTCCAAACCAAGTTATTCTGTGGTTCTATGATAAGTGTGCAGGCTGTTATTGTCTCTCTGCTTAGTTTTATGAAGTTGCAAAGTCAGTACATCATAGCCAAAAATACAAGCAAGACAACTGACAAACAGCGATTAAGATACACGTTGTACAACAATGTGTTTGGCAGTTGTTGAAGTTAAAATACAATGTGTGGGTGAATAAAAGTTAGAATAAAATCAGAAAGTGGGCTGAAACAGCTTGCTATTTAAGAAACAATGACATGCCTAGAACATGAGCATTTTGCAAGAGATACAGTAAAAGACAGTCATTCTTACAACAGAAAGAACAGTGCTTGGTTGGTATTCTTGCAGAGATAATCACAAACTTCTGAAGTTAATGGGGAGAATGGTCAGAAAGATGATGGGTTTGATAACTAAAAAAGGACAGAGGTCACCAGAACAATAGTGACAACAAAAAGAAAGTGTCTTTACGAGCATGTTGAAGAAAAAGCACCAAGCTGAAACTGAATGAACAGGCAACAACACGGTATGAACAGAGGGACACTTTGGCATCTCCAAAAGAGATTCCAAACCCTCCTGATAGCATTTACAGACCATTTATTTCTGTCTTGCAGTGGTCAGTTCCCTGACAAACAGGAAGTGATAGAAAACTACTGCACTAAATTTGTAAATTAAATAAGGACATTACATGACACAGGACAACATTTCAGGAGTGAAAGTGCAAAGGTTATGAAAGAATAAAGAAAAGAAATTACATAGATACAGTATGTTCAGATAGATACATAACAAGATCACTTGTAAAATTAAGGCAGAAGAATTAGTTAAGAAAAATTAAAACTAAAAAAATGGAAGGGCCTTACAACACATTGCAACAAAAGGGATGGAGGAATACAAACTAAAGGGATATTGCAACAAGGAAATATATGGGGAAAGAACTACATAGAGGTCTAAAGAAAAATTAAAGTACTTAAAAAAATGTTTAAAAAACAAAAAACAAACAAAATAAACAAACAAACAAAAAACATCAATAACAAGCCTGTATCTAAAAGTAGGAAGGAGCCATCAGACAATCTACTGTATTGGCAAACCAGCTTTCAAGAGCTGTGAGACTCAAGCTTGTCCACTACTATAGGAGAGTTGTTCATCATATTTTGCTAAATGTATCTTCAGGCATGACTCATATTAGCAAGATGGCATGAAGAAAATATTATTAGTGTTGAAGGCATATTCAACCATTTCAAATGAAGCAGTACCATCAGATAGGTTATGTCTGAAAACATAACATCTGAAAAATACTTCTTTCATTCATTAGAATGAATTATGTTCCTTAAATACATCTTCCCATCTTTTCTCAAGAAGGTATGTGATGCATCATCTCTCAGTCTATTGATAGAATACAGTATCTATAAGGTTAATTCTGTACTTTCACAGAGCTAAAAATAATCAACTTGAACAGGAGTTACAACTTGTGTTCAGGCACAAGAAAAATCTTAAAAATGAACTGAACTCAAGTGCTGAATTATCAGTAAATCTTTTATAATAATTGCTTTGCTTGTGCAGTTGTACAAAATAGCTGAAAGATATTCCTTTGTCAACCCAAATGGATATTAAAGGCTCCACTTTTTTCCCCTGCAGTTGTCCTTTTTTCTTTAAGGAAACAACAATATTGTTAGGACAGCATTAAGGCAGCCAAATATAAACCATAAACCAATGACACACACATACAAGATTCTTAATTCTAGGCATCTAACATCATTGAACAGAGATTAGCAAACACCAGATAATTATTTTTAAACGTCTCCATTAAATTGTTACTGTAAAATGGTACTGTTTTTTCTTCCAGAATAACTCTTATTCAGGGTTTTATCATCATCTTGGCTGTGCTGTGACATGCCTCTGGACTAAACATCTTTACCTAGTCCATGCACCTCAGGCTATATAATTTTAAATCATGCGAGACAGGGGAAGTTTTAGAATTCAGAGGTCATGGGTTTGTAATGACATTTGCACGACTCTGCATTCAAATGAAGGACTAAATTCCAGAGGGCAATTTGTCAGCCAGATCAAAGTGTACCTCGTGGAATATCACAAGCCACAGAGATGTCTCACAGGTTGAGACTGTTTTACCTTACTCATTTACTTTTTCCAAGAAGAGAAATTGATAGCCAGCTGCTACCCAGATGTAAAATTTTTAGGACAAACAAGATAACACTGAAATTTTTACTGCAGACCATGACTGAAGTTCTGTTGTCTTTGTTCATTAATTGAGTTTTGGGCAATGTTGGATGAAATATCAAAACTTCACCTCTTGGCAAGTGATCGGCTAAAAGATACTTTCATTATAGTCTTTCAGATTCTTAAATCATTTTGGTATCAGTGGCAGCATGCTGCATAAACTGTAGTTGTAAGTAGAGGGAATACAACACAGATGTCGGCAGTTTCAGAGTTAATAAAGCTTGCTTTTTACTGAGAAGTGTTATTTATATTTTTATTTAGCAAAAATTTATAAGAAAACATGTACATTGTTTTCTCGCTTAGGTAAATGATCTCATTTAATATTATTTCATTAGGTTTGGGGTAAGGCTTTATTATATTAATAAAGTATTGTCATCTTCAGTCTCTCTACCTGTTGGCAGAGTCCCCAGAAACCTTCTGTGAATACAATGAGGAGTCAAGAATGTATTTTTGGAGACCACTGAAGAAAGCCTGTCACTTTCAATTGAGTAGCAAATAGAAAAAGCCATACCCAAAGTACCTTATTAACTTATTTTCATTCACACACTATTTTCTACTAAAATTCCATTCTTCTGTCATAGCTGTTTGAGGCAGCCCGTGCCTCTCTGCTTCTCTGTTATATTACAGAATGAAGGTTTGCTCAACAGCAACGGGGTAACAGGAAAATCCTTTATCTTGTGTGAAAAGAAAGGATAATCTTGAAGAAAATTAAATGAAGTGGGACGCTGAAGATGCACAAGCAGTTCCCAGCCTGATCATAGATTTCCTCTACAACCTTGTGCAAGTAATTTAATCTCAATGCCACATTCTTAATCTCTGAAATTACAGTTCCTTTTTCTGTTTTGTCAAGAACATGCATAGAGATAAGCACCACTGTTGCTGGTATTTAAGAACTACAATTGTACAAAAAGCTATGTTTATACATATTGGCCATACAACAACATCAGAGCCCAAGAGGATGACCCCTGCTCCTTTTGTCATATTTTAGCCAAACTGAGGACTACTTTATCACTTCTGCAAATTTATAATGATTGAAAAACTTCTAATATCATTTAGCTGCAATTAATACATATTTTGTACTTGAATGTGTAAATATTTTTGCTTTGCTGTTGTATAAACTGACACTATGTCAGTAAAGAAATGCCCATATGAAAATACGTAATTGTTTGTTGACAATGTAGAACAATTTGTACATCATCTAAGAAAGAACACATTTTCCAGTAGCAGGAAAACCAAGCCACCTTAGATAAGAGGAAAAACTGGAATTAAAGTCTGGAGAAAGACTTGGAAAGTGTTTGAAGACTGTATATTAAGTTTTGATGACACAGCTTTTATTGGGTATTAATAAATCCAACCACTTCAGATTACAGTTACAAGAAGATACATTGCTACTGTATTGAGAAGCCAATCTCACATGAGAAGAGACTGGAGGGGAAATAAAAGGAGCATGGAATAGAAGAGCACAGCAAAACTCAAGCCAAGATACAATACATCCAGTAGTGTCTTGCAAGAAGATCCATTTTTGAGACTGAAGACAATAAAATCTTAATAAAATATACAAACACACGATGATTCTGAATTAGCCACAAAAAGAACCAGAGTGCCGGGTTAAGACTCAAGAATCAAATATCATGTCTGGGAGAAAAATGAACACAATAAATTGAACAAAGATCACTGTGGGAAAGAGACAATAACTATTATCTGTGCTTCCCCCACCCTCCCCCCCAAAAAATGTACAAAGGTGCCTTGGAACAATGAGCTGTGCTGCAAAATCCCATCTAATCCAGGTGTTTAAAGCAACAACTGAGGATCACTCCAGTCTGATGTAACAACAAGCTTTGTCCTAATAAATTCACAGGTCAAGGTTCACACTGACTTGAACTAATGAACAAATTCATCCTGAGGATTTTCATCTGTAGAAGGAAGGAAAAGTGAAAAAACACCACAGTCTAACCTGTAATGATTGATGTGGTCAGTATTTCATGTAAGTGAAAAAGTCTGTACTTCTGAACCTGGGTGTTCAGCTACACCCAGCTCTGGTGTAGATTTGTCTGGATCCAACTCAATGCTGTGACAAGATTACAACACACAGCGTCACTTTTCTCTCCATACCAAATCCTTGTTTCCTTGAGGAAGAAGCCAAGGCATGTGAGAGGGAAAAAAGCAGCTATACATTCCAACAAGTAGACTGGCCTAGGCGAACAGGGGAAACCAACTGCAGTTACACATCTGCCCCAGATAAGACATAAGTTGCACTTACCTACGAATATCAATGCTAATAACAGGAAGACAAACATTTTAAAGTTAGTTCACACATTTCATGTCTCTAGCAGCGAAGCAATCCAGAAAATAAAAATATTACAGTATTTTGTCTTTTCATTAATTTTTACTCTGCTGATGTTTTAGACCAGTGAAGGAACCTGAATTATCCTTTACTGAATACTTCTTTAAGTGCTTAAGCTAGACAGAAAAAAAAAAAAATCTTTACAATGTTGTACTACACCCTTCCAATATTTTATTAAATGTAAGTATTTTAAATGTAAGTATCTTTAAGCATTCGTATTTATTAAGATAGGAAAATTAGCGTTCATTGAAACTTAGATGACCCAATTAGGGTCATTGCAACTGTTTTCTTTTACCAGGCACGTCAGTAAAATGCAAAAACTGATATTACCTTAAAGCAATCTAATCTCAGAAGTGCCAATCAAGTCCTTTTTCTTTAACCTACTGCTTTATATAATCTTTATACTATTTTCAGTTTTAACTTTTTATCATCTTTTTTTGTTTGTTTGTTTCAGTTTACTGATAACAAGTTACTTTTAAAGACGCAGGAAAACTTGATGCCTACATCAGTGTGAAGGTTGCTGCTTTCTACTCAGGTAGAGACTACAATAGAAACTTTTTCCAATATAATTTCAGCATACCTCTTCTTTCTTCCCTGAAGTCCCATATGGCTGGATAAAATGCGATCTCATCCTTAGCTGAGAAGTTATTTCATAATTGCAGCTTGTACACTTTGAACCACATTTCTGACAGAAGATGAGTTACATTTAACTTGAGTGATACTTAAGAAGGTTTAGAAATTCAAACACCTGTGCGAGTTTATCTCAGTTGATATACAATATGCAGGAGTCACAACTTCTTTAATAGTAAGCCTTGAAGTGCATATCCCCATGAGATTAACATGATATTTTCAAAGCACCATTAGCACTGTTACACTGAATTATCCACTCCATACTGGAGTATGCACAAAGAGGTATGGCCTACAGACATGAATAATTAAATCATAGAAGTAAAGATTTTTCCCTCAGATAATGCACTACTATACCAGTATTTTTATTTTTTTTTGTAGGAAAATATATACACACAGGAACTATTTATCTACATGTATGGATGAGTGTATAGTAAGTAAAGTATATCACTTATATAAGCACTATGGCCTTTTAAGGGGAAAAGAGTTCCCAATTTAATTTTCATTCTCACTTCTTTGATGTGCCCTGCTCTGTCTTTCCAAGTTTCTCCCTACCTACTCATCCTCCGCTCTACTAAAGATACATTATCCACTCACCTGCTTTTCTTCTCAATGTAATTCCTTCTGTTTCTAACATCCTTCTCCAGTAAAGCTGCCAGCTTTACTTCCAACTCAAGTCTCCATGGGAAAAATTAAAATTAAAAAACTCGACTGAGGCTGTGGGGATTGTAGAAGAGTATAAAACAGAATGAAAGTGGAGTGGAAAGTTCTCTAATTATATTAACTGCTTGGAGCACAGTTGGGGGAGATGCCAGCTGCCAGGGGAAGGCAATGCAAACGAAAAAGCTGGAAGAGCTGTACTGAAATAACAGAATCTGGACAATTCTTCCCAGCTGTAATGAGGCTACTGAGATAAGCAAATAAAAGGACTTACAAGGTTGAAGCTCATAACATTGATGAAAAATCTAATGCAATGTTTGAATGGTTATTACCTGAAGAAAGAAGCAGACAAGCTTTGTAAGTAGAAGTGTTCAATGTAACAGTATTACTTTTTTTTTTTAAATAGAAAGTGTAAACAGATTAACCACTAACTGATAATACTTCAAGAGAACTCTAAAGGTTAAAAGGAAAAGTCTCAGTTGCTGTTTAATATAAAATTGGGAGCATCTCTGCATAATGTAATTATATATGGCACAGACACCTATAGCATCCCTAAACACTTGAAATACAACAGTATTGAAATGATAATTATTCACAGAAGCTTTTCAGAAAGACTTGAACTTCATCTTAATTTCTTAAATAAATGGATAAGTGTTTTTCAAATGCTTATCAGCAGCTTTGATATATCCATTTTAGATGAATAAAACTTAATTGAAAGCTTCCAGAAGCATCCAGAAAGCTTCCAGAAAGCGTCCTCACTGAAGTTCAAAGATTGGAGATTTCTAGCTGTCATAAGTTTCTTAAAGCTAAAGTAGCTAAACATTTTATACCGATTAAATTATTATTTTTTTCATTTTTCTTTTTCTGTATTGATACTCTGTTACAGTAACAATTTGCCATTGTTTTTCTCCCATTTTGCCACCATTCCTTTATTTTCTGTTCCTTTCCTCTCAGTTCCTCCCTCTTTTTAATTATTCATAAACCTTTAAAGGTCACGAGAAGGGACAGGGACAAATTGTCAAGAAGCAGAAAGCTGCAGCCAAAAATTGGTATTAGTCTCTACTTAATTTCCAGCTCAGGATTTCTTAGTGTTTACACAATTGCAGAATCAAATCAAGCTCATGCTTCATGTTTAAATCAAGCTGGTCCATTTCCAGTTTCTAATGTAATATCTCCTCCCACCCCCACCACAAGAAGCACTCAGGCAGCTGACAGTACAAATGGTTCCTTATTATAAAAGCATTACATCAAAATCTTTGCAGCAATGGAAAATCTTAGTCTCCTAATTCCCTTGCACCCAACATATTTCAGATTATAGACTTTGGGACAGCAAGCGTATTTTAACACTAACTGATGGTTTGTGCATACAAACTATTTCAAAACCTAGTAATCTCAAAGTTTAGTTCTTCTGGAAAACGAAAAAAAAAAATGTAACTTGAGCACCTGTTTTGTGACATTTCCCTGCTTACTCAGGGATCCCTTTCTTTTTCCACTAATCACTAAAAGTTTCTTAGAGCATTTTGCAACCTGATCTATTTGTGTCAATACTATTTGCAGCAAAAAAAGCCATCCCAGTAACATCAGCAATACAGCATTTGGAGGACCCCTGACAAACAAAATAGAGTGAATTACAGGACGCTCCACAATAGCATATTTACAGAGACAGGACAATCTTGTTAAACACAAGCATGAAGGATCAGAGAAGAGACCAAGCAATACCAGAACTGAGCATAGCAACCTTCCAATGGTGGCTTTGAGCATAAAAATAAATATGTAACATGGAGATACAATTCATATATTTATCCTAAATTACACTATACATTATCCTATATTATCATATATTTATCTGCATATATGAGTAGGAAGTTCTTTCAAATAATGCTGAAGCTTATGAAGCTGAAGTATGACACTTACAAATATTAGTGAAATAATTGCAAATGTATTGACAGTTCTTCAGTCCCATGCATACACCAGGATAATAAGCATTATTTATCCAAAATTAACTATTTTTCTGATGAACAGCTATCTGAAGACATTGGAGAAAAGGCTCTTGCAATTCTCCTTCATGTTATCAGTTCTAAATTTAGCCTCCGAGTGCCAATAGAGTCATTTAAGTAATTCAGTAAGTCACTTAAGAGTTTGGTGCTGCTTATTTTGGTAGAGATAGAAAAAAAAAAAAGTCAGTTTTAACTGCAAATTGGTAAATTAGGGATGGGATGGCAACTTCCTAGCTGCAGCAAATTAGCACAGTCCTGTGTATTTTGGAAAAATGAAGTCTGACTCTTTCCCAGCTATGGAATTCACTCCCTGACCACTGAGAATATGTGGCACAATGCCCAGACAGTATGAAGTGCTTACTGTAATCTTAAAGAGAAAATGCCAGAAATGATTTTGCTCAGAAACAATCAGAAATATCAGAAACATAAGCATTCTGATATTCAGAAATATGGAGCATAAAAATCTTCACTTTAAGAAGTAAGAAGGAAACTAAATTCTTCAAAATCAAAAGCCATTTCTGAAATATACACAGGGACCCTGATTTCATAGAAAGTACTTTAACTTCAAGCACTTGAAAAAACTTTGGAAAGTGTGTATTTGAAATCCTGAGAGCATTAAACTAGGAGTTATTGTCAAAGTGGGATTTGGTTTTCCTTCTCCAGTGTTCAAATTTCCTAGGGGAGCCATTTTTTCTTCTCATTCCCAGTGCTGTTCTTTGGAAGTTGACTGGTTATGAACCAATGGCTCTGATCCCTACATTGTGGTAGTTTTTTGTTTGCTTGTTTTTTTTGCTGACAACATTGTTGCCTTCACAAGCTAGCAAATCCAAACTGTTTCTGCAATAGAACTAGCAGAATTCTTCTCCTTACAGATTCAAAGCATAGATAAAAAAAGGAATGTAGATTATAAAACAATCTTTTGCAGGCTAGCATAAAGTATTATTTTCTCCAATAGCCACATCAATTTCCAGAATTCAAATTATTGTATAAATCAAGAGCTTTTGAGCTTTACATCTAGGTTTTGAGCTTTACATCTAGGCATAACCTTTAATCTAGCCTCAGTTTCTTGTTCTATTGATGCATACTTCAGTAGGTGCATAGAAATTCAAAGGCAGTAGTGAGCTGCCCTCTGTCTTTTAGGTTTTGGATCATGCTAACCCAAGAAAAATAAACTGAAAGGCCCACTACAAGCAGAGCAATTGAGGTTTTTTTTTAAGACGGCTTTTGTTGTATCATGCTGAGCCACATATGACCCTCAAAACTTGTCATCTTACTTAAATGCAGATGATCTACCTTCAGTATTACCAGAATAGCATTGCTACGAGTTTTTCTTGATGATTTTTTCAGTACTCAAACTAAAAAATGTAATTTTGACAGCAAAACTTGGAAATCAAGAACAGACATTATTCTAGGAGACTTATTTGGGGGGGGG
>NC_048895.1:91661127-91670117 GCF_011077185.1 Oxyura jamaicensis | reverse complement strand
CAAAAGTCTTAGATAATTTATCTTCATAGCTTTTATTAGTTCCACTATGGATGCCTTTCTAGGGTAAGGAAGTAGCTGTACTCAGTTCCAGCAGGATTCTAATTAAAATATGACAGAATTTATGGAAGACAGTAATAACCAGGATTATTTTTGTCTGATGATCTAAAAAGAATAATTTCCTAAGAGAAGTAATAAGAATACATATTTCTTATGCAGTTATTTTCATTCAGAGATGTCAAAGATCAGACTGAAATTCAGTATTAGTTTTCAACTTCCAGATGAGTTTTAAAGGGTATTCATTGAAGGTATATAGTACAAGGCAAAGACATCAAATCTCCATCTACTATGCACCTCAGACCTCTACCCCTGTGTCAAGGTTATTTAGTTGTTCGGTCCTCCAAAGTTCTTATTTGATTATATGCCAAATACTGTACTGTAGCTCTATTAAAGCACCATTAAAGTTTATACCATTTTATAAACTGTCCACATCCTCACCTATTCTGTTATGGAGCTCTAAGCCACAACATCCATCCAAGGGCTGCAAAATGTCATGTGAACAAAAGATGAACACATACCTTCATAGCACATTGGCAGGATCAGTCCACAAAACAGCTTCAATTTCACATACTTCATTAATCCCCAAGAAAAATACTTTTAATTACTTACTTTTTATCAAGAGTAAGTAAGAGAAATATATATACTAAAGTCAGATGTGAGGACATTGAATTTTTTGTCAAATTCAGTAGCTTGTTGAAAAGAGATTTGAACTGAAACAGTTAAAAATAGCCTTAAAAGAAAAAAAATGCACACTCACCCTGTACTGAAATGCAGTATTACTGCAGTGACTCTGCAGGTCAAGGAAACATTGCTTCATCAGGGTAGTGCCTTCAGCCTAAGATACAGCTGCCAGGCACAGGAAAGCATGATGTGCTCCTACTTTACCAAGCGTTGTACAGGAACTATCCAACAACAGCAATATTTATGCATTCTGAAATAAGACCCAAAATATTGAGCCTGAAACCTGTCTCTCAGCAGATATCATTAAAGAGCTCTTTTACTCTTCCTGCATTGCTTAGTGGGCTAGGTAGACATATTTTTTTATGTACATGTTTTAGTCTTTCTTAGGAGTCTTATGCACTGGTCACTATTGAACCTATCAGATTCTGTAGGCAACTAGCCTCTTGTAGCAAATCTGGTCATCAGTATATGTTGTCTGCATATCGCTGAAACAAGAAAAGCACACATCCAGTGAACAAGAACAGGAAGTACCTGATGGGCCTGACTAGCCCTTTCCCAGGAGGTGCTGGGATGTGAAGCTATATTTTGGCATGTGGAGCCCAACCATGCCACCTCCTGGTTACAGATGGCCACTATTCCACACATTATGCAGGTATTAAATGCTTGGGAAGTTAACAGTTCATTTTCTATTCAGCTATATAATGAGCTATTCCTCCTTCTCTTGGTACCAGCTGCTTATATCAATTTCTGAGTCTCTTCAGCTTAAAAATATCTATTTTGATGCACAAAGGAAGAGAAATGGACAATTGTGGTAAAGGGTATCAGAATCTAGCCTTCAGTTATTGCATTTATATAGTTTCTTCTTTGTAAGGAAATTTACTGTTTTTCAAAGGACTTGCTTTCTAAGATCACAGATCAAATGGTCCTAAACTGCTTCAGATCTCTGCAAGGAAGATTTTTTTTTTTTAATTTTATTTTTGTTTTGTTAAATCTTCCCCCCATTCCCACCCTCAAGAAGCCCAGTTTTTGTGACTAACAATTTCGGGTCAACATAAACTCACAAAGGTTGCTTTAATTACTCAGTATAATATTTTATACTATTTTGGTTTTGCTAAAACCAGTTATCTCCTGGGACTTACCTACATTGCATTCTGCAAGGCCAGACCATTTCCTAAAGATTATGAACACACACCATGCTGTCATACTACAGTAAAACAACAATTTACCTTTTTTTAAAAAAAAAAAAAATTAAAGAGTGAAACATACATTCATTTCAAAAGTCAGCAGTAGCGATAGAATATCCTTTTTCATTATTCCCTATATTAGCTGCATCGATCAATACATCATATTTGTGTAAGGACAGCCAGCTAGCCCACAAATGGCAACAGAAAGATTCCCATTAACTTCAGTAAGTTTTGAATTGAGTCTGTGATACCTAGCACACAGTTGCTTTACTGAAATAATAAGTACCTTGTATTCATCTAGAGTTTGCACTTGTTATCCCCTTTTACTGAATAAGATCCAAATAATAGCTCTGAAAATCTAGTTTTTAATGAAACTAATTTCTAAAATACATGCTCTAAACATGAGCATGTTTCCTGAGTCAGCCTTCCAGTCGTTCACATTGCATTTTGTGGGACAGCAAAGTAAACGATTAATACAAACTATTCTGTGAACACAGATTTCCTCTCACCTGATATAAACTTCAGGGAAAAAAGTAACACAATAAGCAGAAAACTGACTGCTCACATATTAATATTAATCTGTGTTTACATTAACATTTGATATTAATCTTATTTTAATTCAAAGACTTGAATAGACAGTAAGCTAATAAACTTTGTAAATATCTTTTCACAAGTAGTTTGTTACAGAAAACTAAAAAAGTGTCAGAGGCCTGACTTCAGCAGGTCACAGGTTTGACCAAGAGCCTTTCATATCTTAGGTTAAGGATACAACCTTAATTTTCTACATCACCAAGATGAATAATTCTCATGTAGTGACCTTAAAACTTCCCCACGGTTTTTAATAGGAACATAAGGTTATAAACGAAATCTGCATTCCCATATGAAAAGCAAATTAATCTCCCAAAGTCCAAAAATAAAAAGTTCAACATATACAAAAATATCAGTTGAAATCCTGAACATAAGACAAAATGAATTTGCATTACACCAGCAGTTTTCAAGCTACCTAAAACAATTTTTATATCCTTGTTTTATGAAAGGCATTACTAATGTTCACTGGGTGTAAATATTAAGTAATTATACATCTTTTGAATAATCATGCCCTGTCCTACAAGGAGCTTTATGAAGCTGAGCTATATGAATCTAACTGACGTGACTGGAGGTTTAACAAACTCATGCTACTCCACGTGGAATAATCTAGGGACTTAACTCAAGTTTAGAGCTAAAGGCCTGGCTCTCATTGCCTTCAGAATGCCAACTGACAATTTGAGGTCAATTGTACTGTCATTACATAGAGAGAAATTAGCTACCTCATTACCCAAGTAATGCTGATATTTCCATGGGGAGAGATGATCTTTCTTTGGCTAGCTCTTTCCAATAGGTCTTTCTCCTATGTGTTTGTATTAGAAAACACAGATATGGCTTTAGTAATATACAGCGCTAGATTTCCAAAGCCACATTTACAAATATAAACTTGGCTTGTCCCAAGCAATGTATAGACAATTAACTGACACTTTTTAATAAAAATAATTTACATGTATGCAAAAAATATGTCAGTCACTTGTTAGGGACTGCAATGGAATTTAGAACAAGAACAGCTCTGAACTCCGGCTGGATCTTGAGATTGTGCTGTGACAAACACAACTCATGCACAAAAGGCACTGCTCAAAGATGCTCTCCTCACTTTGACATTTTTCAACTGACCAAGTGTTTATCCTGATCTAGTGTGTGAGGACAGATCCCATCACTAGAAGCAGGATGATCTTACCTAAAAAAAAAAAAAAAGGCAGTTTACAATAAAATTGGTTAAAACTATCCACTAAACAGGGTGATTCTTCCATCTCTACCAGGCACAAACACGAAAAAAACTGCTGTACAGAATATTATAACTGAAATACAAAAACCCTCTCCAAAGAGCAAATATTTGCCAATCCTTTAGGTTTTGGCAACCAGTTACAATTAAAAGAGGTCTTTTGGTTTTATTGCTGACTGTATCAACGCTCAATGCATTCTGCAGAAGTTTTTTTAAACTAACACACATGGAGGCAAATGATCGCCATCCATCCACACTTCACATGTCCTTCTAATAGAAGGCATATAAATGGTTTTTCCATTTCTAATGAAAAAATAATCATACCGGAGCTATTACTACACAAAACAGGTAATGGCCTGTTGGGGGGTAGGAATAAAATGTTTTTGACTCTGGTATTACTTTAGTCATTAAGAGGCTGGGTTCATTTTCAGAATTCACCTGTGATTTTTAGAGAAGTTGTGTTTTATGATTCACACTTTCTATATAAGCAGCATTAATATCTCTTTTCTCAACTTTGTGTTGTCTGATAAGTATGTGCATTCCCTGTCTGGGGAAGCATACCATTTCTGTGGATTTCACCATACATTGCAAAAGGGAGGCTCTAGCCCAGACAAGGACTAACGTAAATAACTTCTACACATCATCTTCCAGTGATGAGGGATAAATATCTACTGATTCAAGTAGGCACCTGACACTGGTCAACCTGCAGGACACAGACACACAGACCTAGATATCAAAAACTGTAAGTAATTTGTTGTTTTTAAAATAAGCACAATGAAGCAAAGAATTAATGGGGAGGAAAAGTTAGGTTTTATCTTTACAAGTAAATCTAGTGTCGTAAATTGAAGCCATGTTTCTGTAATGTCTGCTTGCCCTTCTGTGTTTTCAAATAGCAGCATGAATCCTCTCAACTCCATGTTCTAGCTGCTGACATGAAAAATCACAGCACTTCAAGGCAGAGTGAAAGCTTGAGACTCTCAGCTCTGAAGCCAAAACCTTCAAAGCTATACTTACACATTTTATACAAAATCTACTGGCAATCATGACAGCTTAGTATACCACAAAAGCAACACCTGGTTGCAATTGTGATATAACTGCTCACATATTATTTTTTTAAAGAATAGAAGCCCAGAGCCTGGAAGCATCACTTCATTGCTAATACATCCTAGAAATACAGTATTACAGAGATCCTTGCACCCGTTTTCTGGCATCTGAAAAATTCTTCCGGTTCCATGTATTTTCTTTCTATTTATACCCAGCAGCATCCAGTGCATTCACTCGTTTCCTTAACTAGTTATACTCTTACTTTAGTGAAACTGTTTCAATAGCTATCATATGTTAGACTCTAAAATGAATCTCTAGAAAGCTTGACAGATGGTGTTTTGAAGGATAATGCCAGGTATCTGGTGGGAATCTGACATTAACATTCCCTACAGCTTCCACAGACAGCTCACCTTCATCTTTTAAAAATCCACATATACCTAGTCCTCGTTATCTTAAGAGGAAAAGAGAAGACTAATCTTTTATTCAATCTCACGTTTGCCCAAAATATATTTTCTGCACGGGTTTGACTCCTAGAAATACCCATTTTGGTCTTGTTTATTTTAAAAACTTTACTTTTCACACTTTTAATGATGTCCTTCATGCATTTTCTATCTTTCGCATGCATACACTCAGCAGATACCTCCCCCCTCTGGGAAAAGACCAAATTGCAAGGTGCAAAAACTACACCCCTCTAGGAAATGCAGACTTTTACGTTTCTTGCACTTTTATTAGAAAAACAACCATACAAAGTAATACAGTTGTCGCTTCAGCAGCAAGATAGTTATTAAAAAGGTGCATAGAACATGTCTTTTTTCACCCTCAATTTCTGAGCTGTCAAACGGGAGCACTCCAATAAAACCTGGGCTCAGTACATTCATTCACAATCAATAAAACAGATATTTAAGGAAGACAATTCACAGACTGCTGACACAGGGAAGGACGTTTACTGCTAGCATAATAAGTTTTATATAGTTTGATTGTCCCTAAAACGTAACAGAACTTTGGAAGTCATTCACTTCCCCTGACTGTGAGGTGATTTGAATTTGTGACCCCCTCAAGGGCCTATCCATAGGTTTCTTGCCTTGATCTCATCTAAGGGCTCAATAGCTTGTCTTGCTTTATGCATCATCCTTTGTCACTTCTTTTCCAGATTTAGCAAGGATTTTTCAAATGAGTACTGGGGGCCTCAGAAGAAACAGAGAAGAGCGAGGGGAACTCACTGGGTTACGCTTCTGTGGTAGTTGAGGCACTGTACTTTGAGGCCTACATTCAATAACTATGCCAAGCAGTTGTTTAAAAACCCACGAAATTGCAAACTTTCTGAAGATTCTCTGAACCAGTTTGACCAAAGTGAGGTGAACAGGATTAACTAGAGTGCAGAGCCAAACGCTTCAAGCGGCATATCCTGGATCACACCACGAATCCAAACAAAGATTGTCACGTCCTGGGCGAAACTGTGTCGCGAAGCCGATCAGCCACATGCCACCAGCGCCCATCATAGCGCCCTATTAGAGGCTCAATAGCGCCAGCAGCACCATAGCCTCGTTCCTTGTGCCGGGGGAACGAGCTGCGATGAGCTCCCCGAGAAAGAGGAGCCCAAAAACACAACCGGGAGCCCCGCAAGCCCTGCCTGCCCAGCCCCACCAGGGGAGCCGACCGCGGCTCCCACAGGGCAGGCTCCGCGGGAATCCCCCGGGGATGGGAATGGGAGGGGATGGGATGGGATAGGGGGCGTTGGGCCGTGCCAGGCGGCATCGGAACCTTACCGTCGGCCAGCAGGCGCATGGCGTGAACAAAGGAGGGATCCAGGCTGTCCTTCTCTGCCATCAGCTCGGGCAGGTACTTCTCCTGCTCCATCTCCTCGGGGCCAAGCCGGCTGGCCAAGCCGGAGGCGGGCTGCGCGGCCGCCGGCTGGCTCCGCGCCTCCGGCCGCCTCCTCCTCTTCTTCCTCCTCCTCCTCGCCCGCCCCGCTCGGCGCCCCGCAGGTGCGCAGCGCAGCCCCGGCCACCCCCTCCCGCGGCGGGGCGCTGCCCTCGGCCCCCCCGGCGCCGCCTCCCCCCTTCGCTGCGCGGGGGGCGGGGGCCGTGCGCGTGCCGGGCTCCGTGCGCCTCGCACGGTTTGTTCCCACCCGCCCCCCCCCCACCTTCTTCTTCACCCTCCTCCTCCTCCTCCTTCCCGCCCGCCAGTGAGCGACCCGCTCCCCCCGGCCGCCTTAACTAGGGAGGCGGGGCGAAGCGGGCACCCCGCCCTGCGGCGCTGCTATTGGTGAGGGACCCCTCGGAGGGGCGGGGCCCCGCTGGGCAAATCGGCGCCGCTATTGGCTGGCGCCGGGGGTGGGAGGGGCGCCGGGGAGGAGGGCGCGGGGCCGGGTGTGCGGCTGTGTGTGCGTGTGTATGTGTACGTGTGTATGTATGGGTGTGTGTGCGTATGTGTGTGCGTGCGTGTGTGTGTGTATGGGTACATGTATGGGTGTGTGTGTATGTGTACGTGTGTATGTAAGGGTGTGTGTGTGTTCGCGTGGCCGTGGGAGCCTGCGGGAGTATGAGGGGTATGGGTGTGTGCGTGCGTGTGTCACTGCGTGTGCGTGTGTCTTGGCCGCCCCGCTGTGTCTGTGGCCTTGCTTCCCTGGGGTGGCCTCGGGAGCACGAGCACGTGTGCTGCGGTGGAGGTGCGAGTGCGTGCGCGGGTATGTTGTGTCTGTGCAGGAGAGACGGCCGTGCGCCTGTCTGCGCCCGTGTGTCTCGGCGTGCCTCTCCGCGTGGGCAGACCTGCGGCTGCGTGGGGGGCTCTGGGGCTGTGCACGCCCGCGTGGGTCGTGTCTCCTCGTCTCCGCCGGTGTGCCAGCGGCTGCGGCTCACCGTGGCCAAGCGCGTGTTGACCGTGTGGGTCGCCGTGCGTGGCTGTGCCTGTGCGTGCGCGTTATATGAGCGTGTGTCTGCGTGGCTGTGGCTGTCTGTCTGTCCGTGTCACCGTGTCTCGCCGGAACGCGGCGCCCACACCCGACCGGGCAGGCGCTGTCCGTGGCGCTGAACTACCCACGGGCGCTGTCCGTGGTGCTCAACCCCGGTAGTGTTCGTGGCGTTGAACCCCCCGTGCTGTCCATGGTGCTGAAACACCCGGAGGTGCGCTGCCCGTGGTGATGAAGCCGCGTCCTACACCGTCTGTAGTCCTGAAATCGCGGCCGGCCCGAGGGACCTCCTGCCCTGCCGAGCACTGAGCGGCTTCTCCAAGCTTCCCCTCGACCCGTGCTCCCCGTCCAGTCAACTCTCTGGGGGGACCGGGGAGGTGCCCTGCTAACGGGGTACGGCCTCGGCAGCATGCCCGTGCTGGAGCTGTGAGACAGCATCTCCCCTGAGGAAGTGATCAGAGCATCAGCAAGCGGGCACGGCTGCTTAAGGAGCGCACTGAAAATGTCTGCCCGCGGCTGCTGTGCACAGCTGAAGACAGTGCAGGACACTGACGGTCCTAAGGGGAAGGGATTATTTCTGCCAGCGAATGCCATGCTGCACCTACAGGAGTAGCTCTCTGCACCTCCCCCAGCCAAGCAGAATTAAAGCTATTGTGCAACTAAAACGTCTCCAGTTGGAGTAAATAAAATTATTTTTACTTAGAAAATTTTGTTGTTTTTAATTAGCTTTCAGTAAACATTTACTATTGGTTATATTTGTTCAGGATTTTCTCCTAACAGAAAATTTGGTAGCATGCCTTTGATTTTGAGAGAAAACAAAACATGCTTAACTGATCTTAAACTGTTAAAACTTCAAGAACCTCAAGAACAAAGTCTACTGCCACAACGTTTTTTTCATTATGTTCAATGACCATGTAGAATTCTTAGACTAAGGCTACTAACCTACCATTTATTCAAAATAAATTAAAATCTGCTGCCATAATATGCTTAGACTTCTTGTATTACCCAGTGCTGTTTGTCTCAAGATATTTTTTGTTACGCTGTTTTGAATTTTCTTTTCTTCTTTTCCCCAATGAACAGTCTATAAATTTATCCACAAGGTTTTGAAGACAGTGTACAACAATTGTAAAGAAATTTGGTCTGTAAAATTTT
The DNA here is from genome assembly GCF_011077185.1 of Oxyura jamaicensis. Classification (NCBI taxonomy): domain Eukaryota; kingdom Metazoa; phylum Chordata; class Aves; order Anseriformes; family Anatidae; genus Oxyura; species Oxyura jamaicensis. The sequence goes on along the minus strand of NC_048895.1, from coordinate 91,661,281 downwards.
CAAAATACAGTATAACTGCAGGCAACGTTTACACAATTTCTACTCCATGTGCAGTACAATTGATGGACTACATGTGTTTTCAAGAATTTATGGAGAATGTCAGCAACTGAAGTGCTATTATGCTATCATATTTTCATGTATGAAAAAAAAAAAA
>NC_048895.1:91615834-91661117 GCF_011077185.1 Oxyura jamaicensis | reverse complement strand
AAAAAAAAAAAATAAATTCCTGAGAACAAAATTACCCCCCAAGAAAGAGAAGGAAAATTTTGATTTCAGGAAACTTGTCAAACACTTCAGAAGGAAGAAGACTGATAATAGAACTGAATGATTTAATTGGCAGACAGCTTTTCTACAAATTGAGTGTGGGCATAAAGGGAAGGCATGTCATCCTTTATTTTATGTTTTCTTTTTTTTAAAGATAAGCTAAGATATTTTGTTAATAATTTACCTTAATCCAATTTACTGCATGAATAATTCTTCTTTCCTGGTTAAGAGTTGAGCAAGAAATGCAGTTCAGAACTGTCTTTCTTGATCACCTATGTCTTCAAAGAATGCTTATGCAGTTCTTTCCATCAGAATAATTCAGGCTGGCGCCCTTCTGTTCAAAAAGACAGAAGACTGGTGATAGGTGTATTCTCTAAAAGCATCTTTGAGACTACTTTAAACCATCCTGACTCAGAAGCCATCCTGGTCTGGTAGCCTTCAAAACTTACCATATGATCATGTATGCAGAAAACAAGCTTGAGGGCTTTCCATCTGGAGTGTTAGAAAAGTAGTGTTACTTTACTCTGCTTAATCTTACTTAAATTATCAGAAACTTTGATTTATACACCTTGAAGTTTATTAAGCAGTGGGAAGTGCTACATTCAAACTATTTTTTTCAGTTCAAAGGAGTAGAGAGCAGGTTTGAATGCAGATCTTAGAGCCAAGTTTTGTCTAAGAAAACAGAAAAGTTTTGTCTAAGTTCAGTTTTCAAAAGATATAAACTGAGTTTCATTGACACTTAGTCTGCAAAACCATTGAGATGCTTTTCTGAATTTTACCTTAGACCTCATTAAAAAATAAATAAATAAAATAAAATCTGTCAGTCAGGAAATATAGACCTCAAGCATGACTTCATTGCTAGTTGGAGATCAATTTTTTTCATAGCTACTAAAAACCAAAGACACATTTTACAACTTTTTCATTTGAAGTGTCAAGACAAATGAAAGTTTATCTGTACTGTATTTTATTACTAAGTCTGATAATTAAGTGGATCACAGCATACCAGATTATAAATTATTTGAAGATAGAACAAGTAACTGACTACGTAAATCACTGTGTATTTTTACCAATGCATACTAAATATGTCATTGGGGATTTTTGTCAATGACAACTAAATATACCTGCTGGGTATTATCATGTAGCACTGAAATCAAAAGGCAGTGGAAGCAAACAATTGGGGGAAGATCTCCAAACTTTCTAAAGGCTTATTTTAAAAAATATGAAGACTGTTGAGAATCTACAGTAGAAAGGAGGGCCAGCATGAGCACAGTGACAATGACTTAGCCTTTTAACATACCACCTTTAAGCCACTATATTCATTTAGATGAAAACATTTATTTATGGCATGTGAGTACACATAGGACCTTATGTACCAAAGATCAAATTTGTCAAGAATTTTCCATTTCAGATATTCCATTTGCTTTCAAATTTATTCTCTGTTTCACCTGTTTTAGGTAAGATTAAAGGTTATCTTGTTCCTGAACTGACTCTAGATTGGGTTTAAAAACCTAGGAAATTTCTCCTGTCACCTGTTTCATCCTGTCATCTAACCACATCCTTTCCTTAAAGTGGAATAATAATTGATGATATAAGGAATAGAGAAGCAACAATACCTATACAAGATGGAGGGAATGTCTCTTGACTTTAACTCCTTCTTAGGATACATTCTATATTCAGGCTCTATCTGATCTCTGTACTCTGGCCTGTGGACACTAATCCTGGGACGATATGGCATCACTGGTTCATAATGGGGCACATTGACACACAGGTTGTTAATGCAAAGCTCATTTCCATGTAAGAACACTGGAAGGTGCACTGGTCTTCGTCCAGTGTTGGGTCCAACTGGAAACAGCTGTGCCCACCACAGGGCAGCCCCAGCCTCTTCTCACAGAGATCAACCCCACAGCTCCCTCTGACAACAGTTTCACATGCACTTCCGAAAGGAAACATGCATTAAAATGTTCACTGTAGATCTCCTTCAGACTAGCACTTTGTGCAGCAAAAGTCTCAGGTTTATGGTCCAACACACAGTTGATTGAATTTGGAAGAAAGACCATAATTTCAGCACACTTGGGATATCTCCATTCACAAAATAGCAGATGAAGATAAAAGAAAATGCTTAAACAGAAATGGACTGAAAAAAAAATGCAGTCTAAAATGTTCTTTTTTCTCTTTTCCACACGTAGATAATTACTACATCTTATATTTTGCTTGCTCATATTTGAAGTTTTATCTCTGCTGTTCCTTCTGACCTTTATATTACAGTTAATCCATTGCAGGTAGCTCAAGCACTTTCATGAAAATCTTTTCCATGATCACAGCACAGTCTCCACTATTTTCCTTTAACATTACTACAATCAATGAGTAATAAATGTTTGAATTCCACTTTTATCCTTCCCTCCAAGATTTAGAACAGTCACTTTTCATATAAAACCTCTAATTACACTGCTTTTTAATTTTCCTTTTCACATGATGCAAAATGGTTCCTTTTGTATATATATATTTTTTTTTTTTTTTTTACTTTCTCCCTTACTGTTTATTGTTTGTGACATCCTTTCCTGGTATGTAAATCCCCCTTCAATACAAATTTCTCTTTTGAGGGATAACTATACCAATGCAATACCTACTGAGGATTTATTATGGAATAAGAGTGACTCACATATGCAAATCTATATTGTCATATTATGAATTTTTCATCTTACTATTTTGACAACTAAATCTCAACTATCTTGTTTCAAAATGGCCGTGCAGTTAGAAAAAAAATGTTTCTTTGTACAAGTCTAATCCTCCTGTGCATTCAAAGAATGCCAAGGAATTCCAGAAGAACTTAAAATGACAGCTAGGAAACATTTTGCTAATACATTAAATAATGGCAGAGTACCATTATTCCATTGAACAAGATTTTGGAAAGCAAACTCATTTTACCTGTAAAAAGACAAAGGTTATCATAGGCTTATTTTTGTGTGATCAAGTATTCCTCTTAAACAAATGATAACAATAATAAAAACATCAGATGTAGAAACTGAGGTAAATAAAAGCTGATAAAAAAAAAAAAAAAAAGCTGTAAAATTCAGACATCTAAGTCTCCTGCCATCACTACAAGCACCCTTTAGAGTCAGTGGGATGAAATAGTTTCTTCCAGTAGTTTATTCATCTGACCTGCAGGTACCTATCTTTGGTTGAGAAGAATTATCCTTTGCAAAGACTGTTTTCTCTCCACTGGATACCAACTCAGTAACTAGATTAGACCTAAACATCTAGGTTGTACATAACATTAGTGAATATGAATTCCATCAGATTTCAGTAGTATATGACAAAGTGGCCAGAGGAATCTCTCATTATAACAGATGATGGAAAAAGTAAAAATAAATCTTCACCAAAAATGTAAGTGATTTTTCCAATAAAATATATTCTACATCAAGCATATAGAAATAGAAAGGCAGACCACAATCAAACTAAATTATAGATTTTTTTCTGAGGGAAAAAAAAAAAAAAAAAAGATGAGAAATATATATATGTATTTTGTCTAAAATGTAAGAAAATCTACAAATACCTCAAGAAAGTATATAAGAATAGAATTGTTTAGAGGATAAAACTGATACATACTAGAAATAATTAAAATAAAATGTATATGGGAAATTGCAGACTGAATAAAACAAGCTACTTTTACAATTTAGTTTGGAAAGTGAAATTTCACCAGAAGCAGAAAGTAAAGAAAGGTAGGCTTGTAGGCATGTATAGAAGAATGCTAATAATACAATTTTATTTTATATTTTTCCCAATACATTTATAGCTTTTTATCCATTTTGGGGGGTCTTTAGTTTAGGTTTTGTTCAGATAATATTTATCTGTAATTGATTAATTTATAGCTTGATTTTATTAATTTTGTTTCCTTTGTGACCTCCAATGGTCCCACCTACCTGAACTCAACCAGTTTATTGATACTGGTACTTAAAGCTCACAGCCAGGTAACAATAAAAAGTTATACTTTCCTAATCCATTGGTCAATTGCAATGCAGCAACAGGTGATATGGAGCAAATCCAGCATATGATGTCAAAATAACACATGCCTATTTACATCATATAGCTGTGGAGTTTGGCAATTCTCTCTTACTTACCAAAGTGTAAAAATGCACAAAGAAAATCCCAGGTAAATCATCTATATATGACATCCATCTGGCAATTTCTGGCAATGTATAAAACTACAGAACATGCAAATCATCAATTAACCTGAATTAATATATACATAAAAAAATCGTCACTAAACAAGCTTCAAGAAACTTCTTAAGGTTAAAAGTTCATTCAGGGTTCAATTAGCTTTTTAAGAATAGTCAAATATCATAGAAATTTTGTTTAAAATGAAACCTGACATGAGGAAGGATTTGACATTATACAGTATCTTTATTAATGTACATGCTTGTAAGTATAAACATATGTCACTGTTCATTATATATCCATTTAAAGAATTCAATAAAAAAAAACAACTCGTGAGTTGCTGGTAAAGTACTACTTTTTAAAGATGGGGTTGGAAGTAACTATCCTCCAGAACCTTGAAAGAGAGGAGATTTGGAGCTTCAAAGGAACCTAAATCTCTCTATTTACTATAGAAATAATTATTTTAGGCAGAAATTTCAGTAGGCACCTAAAATATAGGCACCAGTTAGGCATCTAATTTAGAATTAAATGCAAGTCTTACTGCCATTGTCAAACAAACAGACAAACAAATTAGTCAGTAAATAATTTAACAATGTATATTCTAGCTCAGCAGATGGCTGTGAAATGGTACTCAACCTATTTATAAAAATGTATCTGTTTTCACAGAAATAATAGATTTAATGCACCACACACAGTTCAATCTTATAGGATGATAGCAAAAACATTTTCTGGAAAATTCACTGAATGATTTTAAGGCTTGTAGCAACATACAACAGGAGGTGTGTAAGAGCCAGATAATTATTTAAAAATCAAATTAGCATTTTATTAACTGTAAGCCATAGTAAATTATTGTAAGTTTCACCATATTTCACTATTTCTTGATGAAAATGGAGTATATCTGAATGCAGCTTTCAAATGGGTAATGGTCAATACAGATATTTTCAGTTCAGAATTATACAAAGCAGTATACTAGCTTTGTAAGTCACCTGTCATTAGCAGAACAAATCCTCTATGAAAATGCTTTTAAATTCCTAGTTTCTCTTACTAGTTAGGAGCACTTAGAGTCCTTAAATATTCTTAGTACACATTAAGCATGATCAGCTCCAGTTCTTCCCATCTCTTTTCTTTAGTCCATTTCAAAAATAGATTTCTTACAGACTACATAGAATTTCATGCATGAAAGACTTTTGCCATCCTCTTTTCCATACACAGAAGGAAAAGGCCAAGGTGACCAGTAAATTTTAACTAGCATTTCCACCCAGACAAACACTTAACAAGTTTGTGAAAAAATGTTTTCTGTTTCTGACCAGCTTCAGTTATAAAGTAATAAAAACAAAAATGTTAAAAGCTCAGCAAATGTTGTTAAATCTGCCCATAATGATGGAGTTTATATGCCATTTGTGCCAGAGCAAATGGATTTGCTTTATTTCAGGAGCTGTGCTGTATTAGTCCCAACAATTGCAAAGCTCAGTTCACTCATGGAGCAAATGGATGCATGAGTCATTCTTTTTCTGAACAGAGCATTAAGAGCAACCTCATCTTGCTATTATTTAATTCTCAAGATAAGTCATTCCAAAGCACTATGAACTCCATGATTGTGTATACTCCATATATATGCGTATATATATTAACTTTTTTTTTTTTTTTTTTAAAGGACAGATTATGGCACAGTTACCCATGTTTAAGTGCTGTCCCAATTCAGTCAGTATCATAATAATTTCATGTAATGACTAAATAATATTGCCTTCTGATCTTAATTTTGTAGAATTTTGGTTTATTATTTTAAACTATGATATTTCAAGGACAATTCAAACTTACAGATTTACAAAATATGTTTAGTAGTTATACATGTTTATACATTTCTGTAAATTTTGAATAGCATAAATAAATGGGATTTCAGTGGGGATTGAAATTTTAAAAATGTTAGAAAACTGAAATGCAGTGATATTTCCCAAACTATCCAAATGTCAACCACCTAACAGTAACTAACATATGATTATATTTGCCTTTGAGGAATATCAAAATATAGAGATAAATGGATTTAAATTATTTTCTTTTATGCATTATGCAAAGCTACTTTTATCTGCTGCTGTCTTTCAATTTTTCATCTTTGTATTCTTTATAGCATAAACTTGCTCATGACAATATCACAAGCATTCATTTTTTAGAATACAGAATAGACATCTATTGAGCATCTTTGGAGTACTTTCCCCAAACAGACTCCCTACACCAGAAAAGACTTGTACATGCACAAAATGACTGCAGCATTTACAGAGTTTCAAAGTTTTCTGATGAAGCCTTCTAAAAAGAAGAAAAAAAAAGAATGCAGTTTTCAAAATATGTTTTTAAAAAGTGATTTATCTCTCTCTCTTTTTTTTTTTTTTTTTTTAGTTTGTTAGCTTTCTTTTCTGAATGACCACTGAATTTAACATAAGTATTATATCTGACAATGGACAACAGGAACAAGACACTGCAGCAGATATAACCCAATCTTACTCTAACTGCTGTCAGGCTGTCCACCAGCACTGCCTTCACACTCACTCTAGTTTAAAGTCTAGTTCTGTGTTGGTCTCCAGAGCTGAAGGATGAAGAGCTTAATCCTTTCCCAAAAGGGAGCGTTGCTGCATAAGACTATTTCAAATAGGTCTTTTGATTTAAGTTGTTTTCCAAATAATTAAGATTTTTTTTTTTCCATTCCACCTATCCTCTTCCCTTTCCAGTTATATGCCATTCAGTTTGTACATCAGATGACTGGGGTCATAGCTGTAATTCATCTTGACTAGAGACCATTTTAAAAAAAAATAGTTTCATGTCTCTATGTCTCTTTTACACAATTACAAAGTGTGCTTGTCTTGCTTTCCTTCATTATTTTTTTTTTTAATAAAAACTGAACTTTTTACATATAGACATTTCTGTCTGTTTTCTGCTAAATGCTTGCCTTCTGCTGAACTGAACTACTTTTTATCCTCTTGTATAAATCTATACTCAGAGAAATTTTTAAAGAGCACACGTGTAATAGAGATAAAGAGACTGATGAATATTGAATGCATAAAGGCAATGATTCTTTGACTCAACCTTTTCAGTTTCTGATTATGTCTTTTTCTCCCATAAACAGCCATTTCTATATATAAGTAGAAAAAAAAATGACATAAGTAGACATAAGAAAGGAAGAGGAAGGAGGTTTTTGAATTAACTCAATACTTAGGTAGGTACACAATCATAAGCTTTAGACTATACTAGCTAATGCAGCTATTCTTCAGGAGAGCCTGTTACCAAACTAGACAAGTATTTTCTGTAAGACACAGAGAACTTCCTCCTGGTTGACACTACAGTGTTCCTGAGTCACTAAAGAATTTGACAGTAATTAATAATAATAAAAATATACCCACCTTCTTCTATACTGAGGTGATGTATTTCAACTGAATGCAAGTGTTAATATGGTACCATATGAAGTATAGTATCTGATCACATACTTATAGAAATAACCAGTCATTTAACAGAAAAGCTGCAGATATCACAATAAGGAACAGCAGAAGAAAATCTGTATTTTGCCTGCCACATTTCTTTCTGGTTTGTAAGTTTCCTGGTAAAAGCAGAGAATGTTGTGCTGTCTTAAATACAGTTCTTTTTTTTTTTGTAAGAAATACTTCATGAATTTGGAAAAAGGCAACACTAAGAAAGGAAGATGCCAACTACAAAATTTCTGCATCAGCTTGCTTTCCTTCCTTCCCTGCTCCCCTAAGGTGCATTGTTCTGGACATAAGAACCAAATATCTGCATAAGATAAGGTAAAGAGAGAATCCTTTGACAGTAATAGGATAAGTTATCTATATTTCTCATTTAGGTCTGTAGGTCATGTTCTGTTTAGAAACCACTTTATAATTTTTTAAATAGCACTTTAATTATTAAAGGAAGAAACTCCCTTTTTTTTTTCTTTTTTTTTTTCCCTTCCTGTTTTTTTCCTTTGCTGTTGTATTTACAACAAAACCATAAAGAGGTAGGATTTCCCCCTACCCAAAAGGCAATTCTCTGCTACAATCATCAAATGGTTGTTACCTTTCTTAGATGATTTCAAAGAATTTTTTCCCTTGGAAAATTACAGATTTCTGCAAGTCCTCTTAACATTATCAGGCTCCTTGTTCATGTAAATTGATTTCATCTGGTTGCCTTCTGACCTTTCACAGGAAATTTATTCTGTCTTGACACAAAGGGAAAGCATAAGTAGCAATTGTAACCATCAATTACCCAATACTGACTTCATCTATTCATCAAAGTTCTTTGCAATTTTTCCACACTCCTAGGAAATCTTTCTTAGTATTACAGGATTTCAGGTTGATCAAATTAAGTGGTGGACCAAATCTGGTTGTTTACATCAGTTACTTGGTAGATGTTTTTATTTGATATATGTTGTGCTGTTATCAGACTCAATTAATAAAAATTAGGAAAAAAAAAAAGGCAACAACAAAAAAAATATGCTCAATAAAGCTACATCATTGTCTGTAAATTAAGGAAGAGAATTAGAGAGGTCCAGATAATGTGAGGTGTGAGGGAAGAGCTGGCAGTCATTAGATGTTTACTGCAGCTCCAGTGTTTGCTAAAGACTGCTCAGGGACTGGAAATTCAGCTTTGGGAGAAAGGCAGTTCCAGGGTTTGAAAAGAAGCAGTGGATGCAGTAGGACACAGATCCTACCTTAAATCTCTATATACATACTAGAGAAAGGGAAAATAAACATGACCTTAGCAAACAGTAGGTGTTATCCTGGTTTTGTGGAACTTTCTTTGAATACTTGATAAATTTTCCCTACGGTTCTATGTTTTCCTTTAGGCTTAAAAAATTTAAAAAATTTTTAAGTTTTAATTTAAGAAGCAGCTGGTCTGACTGTGCTATTTTCAGATACTATTTTTTTAGTGACTTACTATATGTAGTTGATGCCCACCTATGAGGAACTGAGTAACTGTAATTACACCAAAATTTATTGCACTACCAGATAAAACCTATTCAATTAGAAATATATATATATAATATATACCTCAGGAGTCAAAACCAATGAACACACAGCTTTATAGTTAAAATGATTCCATGCCAAAAAAAAAGCACAGTCTGTCATAAAATTACACTCCTAAAATAAAAATAAAATTAAATTACATTAAAAAATAAAGCAACACCGTCTTCATAGGTATTCTATAAACATTCAGTTTCAGGCTGTGTACAATACAGTTTATAAACATATGTACCATTTTCTTGGTTAAGCTCTAGTTTGAGTTCTGTTATCTTAATTTTTTCAATAAGTTGCTCAGTAACATTGTATATGCTACCAAAACAAGAATACACAAGGTCTCTTGTGTTCCCTGTGTGTTTAAAGCTGTCATTGATAGATAATCAGTAGCTCTGAAGCCTACCAAAAGCTATTGTCCTGGGTCTGTCCTTCTAATGTATTGTTTTTATCTATTGTGTGCTGCAGGCGCAAATTATTTATATCTTATTTACTGCTTTTTTAAAAACTAGTTCTGTAACACTTTTACATCTGCCAGGGCTTGTAAGTGAGAGCTATCCCTATATCTTGGCAGACATGCATCTATTTGACAGAGGAAAGCTAAGTATACGTGTGCTACTAGCAACTGATAGTTTGAGACCCCCTTTTTCTGAAAGCATACTGTAGTTCCACAAATGCTCATAATGTCAGTACCTATGTAGAAACCTTAATAGTCACACTGCATACCTACTACCACAGCAATTTGACAGCTGACTGTACTGCCAACATTGCAGTACAGTTGAGAAGAATGACCCATTTCTGCACAAGCACAGGTTCTTTGAACTGAAGATTTTCATCCTGCATAGCCAGGGCTAGCCACTCACATAGCTCTGTGAAAGTCTATTTCCTCATTGAAATTCCAGAGTCATGGTTGATCACACATTCAAGATGATAAGAGCCTACCCTGCAGAGTGGAACTGCTTCACTCAGAAGTGTTATTGTTAGATCCTGTCAGAGAGCTAACATTAACATGTCCTAAGATCCTAGTCAATGCAAAAGCAAGCTATTTCTATTGGTGAAGGTGAATTGAAGCCTAGGAGGAAACTGTAACTAGGTCACTAAAACATGATTAAGTAGATTAGCTTATAGGTAAAAAATTAATAATAATAATAATAATAATCTGTTGACAGTGACACATTTTTAAGTGCCTGAAATCTAAAGCAAAACAGTAGCTAAACTGTCACTAAGGGATATCGTGAAATCATTAATTCTTTAGGTTGCTGAGAAAAGAAGTGCCTAGAACATCAGTTAAAAAGAAAATGGCTTTAAGCACATAGGGAAATAAACAAAGGCTGGGCTGTGTTTCTCATGAAAGCAGACAGACAAACAAAGAAATAACCCCCTTACTGCTAGTTAAATTGATGAATCTTTAAGACAATCAAAACTTTCTTCATAAAGTATAGTGGCTTTCCCAGGTTCTGGCTCTTCAGGATGGTTTGAACATGTTTTCTTCTGGCCCATACACCTCGATTTTCAGTACTACTGAAACGTTTTCAGTATTACTTCAGTAGGTGTATATCTTGTTTTTGACCTGATATGGATTTGGGATGAAGCTGGGGCAGGTGACAGGACCCAGGAGCTGAGAAGCATTCACATATGCTATAAACTAGTTATGGTTTATGAATATGGATATTAAAGCAAAAGAGAGAATTCTAATCACTTATTCCATGAAACGTAGTAATTATTTTTAATTTATATGTTGCAGGAGCACTGGCTTTTATTTTCAACATCTAAACATGTCATCTCAGAGCCCTGCTTCTCTACTACATGGAAAATATCCTCAAGGCATTGGAAAATTTATCTCACCCTGTGTTGTAATCTTTAGTGATATCTCATATTGTAATAAAATACAAATTTGTCAGATTAGTTTTAGCAGTGTCACATGATCCAAGTCACTACAAAATGTATTCATTTGATTAGACTTACGAGAAGTAACAAAAAGACTACTGAAATGAATAAACTTACTAAATCAATTTACAATATGTGACAAATTACTGCAGTATCTCACAAGTGTCTACAAAACTAAGTAAAAATTAATGATAACCAAAAATAAGCTCCCTTTGTGGTTTATTTTCATTCAGCTGTATCCAGCTATGAAAGGGCTATCAAACAAAGCACTAATTAGTAGTCAATTCAAAGCAGTTTCAGAAAGTAATCCCTTGGCTTCCAGTATCTTTTTTGACACTGTCATAATTTCAGGAAAGTGCCTAGAACTGCACAAACCCAGTTGCTGCTTCAAGGCAGAAGCCAGTCATGAGCTATGAGATATTTGGGAAGAACCACAGTTGACAATTGACAATTTAGCCTAAGTCCATTTCTCAAACATACTTGCCCTAAGTATATATTAACCTGGGAACTTCAGCACGCCTTTCTCTTCATCATGGACAAGTGCCACAAAGAGAGATTTCAACCTAAAACAAACAAACAAACAAACAAAAAAATGTGATCCTAACAGATCTGGTAGTTCAAGTATGTATTATTCTGTAGTCCTACTCTTGAAATTCACAGGTTTTTTTTTTTTTTGTTTGTTTGTTTGTTTGTTTTTGTTTGTTTGTTTTTTTTTTGTTTTTTTTTTTTTCATTCTCTTTTACCACTCCTTTAGAGTTTTAAGAGAGATCACTTAAGAGTTTCCAGTGATATTGATCCTATATGGTAAATGGTAAATGGGGCTGCGTCAGGCTGGCGGGCGGTCACTAGTGGGGTCCCTCAAGGCTCCATTTTAGGGCCGGTACTTTTCAATATTTTTATAAACGATCTGAATGTAGGAATAGAAGGTATTTTGAGCAAGTTTGCTGATGACACCAAACTTGGAGGAGTCGTGGACTCGAATGAGGGTGGTAAGGCCTTGCAAAGAGATCTGGATAGGTTGGAGAGCTGGGCGATCACCAACCGTATGAAGTTCAATAAGAGCAAGTGCCGGGTCCTGCACCTGGGACGGGGAAACCCTGGCTGCACGTACAGACTGGGCGATGAGACGCTGGAGAGCAGCCTAGAAGAGAGGGATCTGGGGGTCGTGGTAGACAGCAAGTTGAATATGAGCCAGCAGTGTGCCCTGGCAGCCAGGAGGGCCAACCGTGTCCTGGGGTGCATCAAGCACGGCATCGCTAGTAGGTCAAGGGAGGTGATTGTCCCGCTCTACTCTGCGCTGGTGCGGCCTCACCTCGAGTACTGTGTGCAGTTCTGGGCACCACAGTATAAAAAGGACATGAAACTGTTGGAGAGTGTCCAGAGGAGGGCTACGAAGATGGTGATAGGCCTGGAGGGGAAGACGTACGAAGAACGGCTGAGGTCACTGGGCCTGTTCAGCCTGGAGAAGAGGAGGCTGAGAGGAGACCTCATCACAGTCTACAACTTCCTCGTAAGGGGGTGTCGAGAGACAGGAGACCTTTTCTCCATTAACACCAGTGACAGGACCCGCGGGAACGGGGTTAAGCTGAGGCAGGGGAAATTTAGGCTTGACATCAGGAGGGGGTTCTTCACAGAGAGGGTGGTTGCACACTGGAACAGGCTCCCCAGGGAAGTTGTCACTGCACCGAGCCTGTCTGAATTTAAGAAGAGATTGGACTGTGCACTTAGTCACATGGTCTGAACTTTTGGGTAGACCTGTGCGGTGTCAAGAGTTGGACTTGATGATCCTTAAGGGTCCCTTCCAACTCAGGATATTCTATGATTCTATGATTCTATATCCACTTAAGTCTTTTATACCTGGACTTCTGCCAACCAAAATAAAGGAGACAGTGTCCTTTACTTCATTGATCTCAAAGCCCATATTAAGCCTTACTATAATAGTACAAAGACATTGTTTTCTTAATTTTCAGCACCAGGTCTTCATTCTGGAACACCAAGCCTCCTGTTTTCTCAATATAAATAGTCTACATGCAGAAGCTCCATGTGTGATCCTTAACTGGTCATTCTATGTCATGTGTCTTAATTGCAGGATTTGGGAAGTTTCTGTCTAGTCCAAGTGTTATAAAAATTTACATCCAGTTTATACCAGTTGCAGTTAACAAGTTGCAGGCTTCAAACAATTTAAAGCTAAATTCTGGACATTCACGCACACACATACACACACACAGACATTACCCAATTATTTGCTGCCTGATCACATTCACAATTTAAACTATTTTCACCCATGACAAAATAAAATATCTATAGTTATGTCAAAAATATACATGATGTAGTAGATAACATGTTGAAGAGTTCTTTACAAAATGTTAATGTATTTCTGCATTTTTAGCTTCATTTATCTTTTGGAGAAATAACCAAAAGATTTCTCATTGCTCTCATGTGATTGTACAGTACATTGCAGATGTAATATCTGCACAAACTCCTTGTACGAGTAATAATTCTATTCTAAAAGAAACAGAAAAAATCAAAATTGTTTACTCTTACATCTCCAAGATGGCTCAATATATTGCACAGAACAAATAGTAAGATCTTGTTTTTATCATAAATATAGTGTTCTTACATTTAGGTACCTGAGAAACACTTGCTGTTATGAAAAATTATTGGGGCCTTTTTCTTGGGTAGCTTATACACCTACATTATTTGTAGGAACTCTGACAGGGGAAGAGTTCTGGTGCCAAAAAAATATCAATGGCTGATGCCAGGAAATTAGGTTCAGATTTGACTCGGTAATAAACTACAGAGAATTACTGTTTTCCTGTTGGGGTTTCCAATATTGTTTTTTGACTGGCAGCATACCAAACCCACAAATGATGTAAGCATGAAACCCTGGTCCTCCTGCAGCTACATCAACATGAATTGCAGTGAGAAGTTGTGGTGGTTTAATACCAATAGACTGCTCAACACCACTCAGTGCTCTCTCACTCCCCCTCCTCAGAAGTACACAGGGAGAAAACACAACAAAAAGAGGCCTTAAATTGAGATAAAGAGAGGGACATCACTCACCAATTACCATCACTGGAGAAACAGAGTCAGCATAAGAGAGATTAATGTAATTTATTGCTTATTAACACTTTGTCACTCCTTCACCCTCATTCCCTTACCCTGATCATGTAGGGTCTCTCCCATGGGCCACAGGGGAACTTCTGCTCCGGTGCCTGAAGCACCCCCTCTCCTCCTTCTGCATTGATCTTAGGGCCTGCAGGACTGTTTCTCTTTAATTTCTCACTCCTCTCTCCCAGCTGCTGTTGTGCAGCAGTCTTTTCCCTTTCTTAATCTTCTCTCTCAGAGGCCCACCATCACCCAGCATCATTCCGACTCAGCTCTGGCCAGCAGTGGGTCCCTTTTGGAGCTGGCTGGAACTGGCTCTGATCTGACATGGGGCAGCTGCTGGGCTGTGCTCACAGAGGCCACCCCTGTAGCCCCCCTGCTTCCAAAGCCTTACCATGTAAAACCAGTTAAGAAGTGCTGGGAACAAGATCACAACTCTCTGCTTCTCAGGGCAACCTTTCAGTCATAAGAAAAAGAGCTGCAGTTGAAATTATACAGATGTGGGAGGCATATCTTCAATCTCCTATTTGCAACTTCTTTTATCCCAAGAAGTAGGAGGGACATGACTCAGATACAGACAAATAAATGTAATATGCAGGAAAGCATGAATTACAGCTCAATACATTGGACAACTGACATGAATGAACATGGATTTTTCCCAACTTGGTTTTCATGAGGCATTTCATATTCCACTGAATTTTCCCAAGATGAAATTCAAAATGTATTTATGACTCTTTAATATTGATAAAAGCAATACCATTTCTGTTTGTGTTGTCTTTTATCACAAAGATATTTACTAAAACTCCTTTTCTATTCACTGGTCTATATCAGATGCCAATGTCTTCCTCCTACTTGTTAGTATAGCTAATCCTATATCTTCTGTAGTAGTGATTGAGGTCAGTGGTAAGTGTCAAATCTGAATTGATGATGTATACAAAAAAGGGGGTGTTGTTACAGTTGCACGTGTCAAAATATGCCATAGTTACTAATTCTTACTTATCTACATCAGCATGTGCTGCTGAGACCCTATTCATTTCCTCTTTCAAATGTTTGTGAAATATGTGAGGGTAACACAGGCTTAGTATTGAAAAGACATATGAATGCTTCTCACATTTTTATTATTATTATTATTATTATTTTGTAATGTCACTGCTTCTCTCTACAGTGTTTCATTGAACTAACTGTAATAAGGCCAAACCCAGCAGTGATTAGCAGTAACAAGCTTGGCATGAAATGAAACATCTGGCCCAGAGGGGAATAGAACAGTGACCTCTCCTTGACTTCTATTGATCTAGTCCCATTGAGGTCAACATTTGTGAGCTTTCAAATATACAGTTTGCATTTATTACTTTTGTCCCAAATATGTGGGACCTGAAACGATTCTATATTTTAGTTTGTGTCCTACAATTTCTAATTGAAAGATACATAGGTTAGATACATCCTGACCTTTTCTAAATTACTTGTGAAAGAGTGGGACAAATTAGTATAGCTGGTATTGTAGCACTTCACTGACTTATATTTTAGAATGGATCTATTACATAGATCTAAATTATTTCCACTATTTACTTTCCCATTTTTTTATTATTATTTTTTTTATTTTTTTATTTTTTGTAATGAGAAACTTCATAAAATGACCACTGCAATCTGAAACTCCATTTGCTTTAAATTAAAAAAAAAAAAAGTTGTAAATGTATTATGAACAGCTTTTACAAACCAGTTTTTTTATACTGCTTTGAATATCAGATTAAATATTTTGATTTCCAAGGAAAAAGAGTTTAATAATTTGACATAACTATTTCCTTAAAGAGTCCAATAATTGTGGATGGCTAAATCATGTATTTCAGAAAATCCACCAGTTTTTATTTAAGGGACACGGAAATGACAGGGGAATTAATGACAGGGAAATCACCACTTATTTTAATAGTGTGAAAAATTAATTTTCATTTTGCTATTAATGGGCTGGTACCAACATTATGTTTTTTGCCTTCGAGTTATAAAATTTATTTATTTATGTATGCAAAAAAAAATAGAGGACAACAGTTGGTACATATCTTCCTAATTCAAGCTGTTAATTTTAAACCTTCTGATGGGCAAATTTGAAATGGTAAAAATAGATTCTATCTCAAGTTATACTGAAATGATTATATCACACTGTGTAGTACTATGTTTGACTAAACCATTCCTTCAGAAAAAGTTAAATTAAAAAGAAAATTTGACAATAGGTGGTATGATTGATTAAATTAGAAAACTAAAATTAAAAAATAAAAAAATAAAAATAAATGAAAGATAATATTTTTTTCATTTTGATTGGGATTACCAAAAATGTGATGGGAATACCTATTATATTTGTTATAATTGCCTTCTATATTTAATATAAGTTAATTCTCTCCTATTCTGAAGTATTTGAATTGTAGGGTAATTTATAATCAAATGAATGCATAGAGCTTTGTTAGAATGAACGAGGTGGCTAGGCTGTGTTTGTGACAGGAGGAACAGTGTTTGAAAACAACCATGTTAAAACTGCCCTTGGAGGAAATAGTCTGAACTCTCTCTAAGCATCAGGAAGACTGGAATAAAAAGAACACCAAATCCAGTCAATCCAGTGCATTCTTGGGAGCATCGTCATTTCTAACATAAATGTTGCAACCCCAGTAAATAGCTGGGGTAGTTCAGTGACTTGTCTCAAGTACGTGCTTACTAAGAAAGGGGCAAATATTAACTGTTAAAAAGCTAGGCATACCTTGTTTATATGATTGGGAAAGACTCGTGATGTCAAACAAAAAGTCTATACGGTGATGTTGATCCAGTGAAAACTGTACTTGTGAAAGACAAATACATCTCTAAACTGCATTACATCCTGCAACTAAGAGGTATATATTCAGTTAACAGAACACTAAGATTTTGAAAGCATGTGTGGCAAATCGGGAAATACATGTCTGAGAACTTAAGAAGCCGTATTTCTAGTTCTATTAATAATGCATACAAAGATGTCTTCTCTGTTGTTTATGTATATTTGATATTCAAAACTGCAACAGCACTTACATGTGTACACACTAATGAAGCATCACATGGTTCTGAACAGTAAATATTGTAAGAAATTTATACAATGTATTTTGGCTTGACTTTCATTGTTAAGCATGAAAATAATACTGCAATGTATTACCCATCAATGACTTATTCCATGCATTTAATAATGAACCTTTTTCTTTTCATTCTGTGTTATGATGAGTCATTGTTTTGATAAAAGTCTCAGCCAAAAAAATTCAATCACTCTCACCTAATAGACAATTTGCTGAGAATCCCTCACAAAACAGTAAACTAGCACAGTTCTTACTGGCTGTGATGATACTGAGGGCACTAAAAGCCTCAGAGGACTGCAGTCTGTGATGAATATACCAGATAGGTCCATTTTTATACACATATTTTATTTTTCTCTTTAGAAAATATCATTATAAACCTCAAGTTGAAACATACGTTTTTACACATCATTGTCCTTCTTTGTTACAACTGTGGTTTATATTGAATATACTGGATTACAACTAGTCTTGTTTAATTCTTGTTTAACAAATGCACTTTTTCTTTAAAAGTCCACCAGTGTTACAAGTCAACAGTTATGCTGTGGTAGATGAACAGCTTACTGAGTATATACATGCAGTGTGTGCACATATATTTATATGTATATTCATACACACACACATCTTGTTTGCTCAGGTTGTTTAAGGAAAACTTCCCCACTTCACTAATTCATCATCCTATGTCTGAATAGTTTTTAGTTCTTTGTCATTATAAGTATTGCTTTCTGCATGTGTGAAATGAGCTGTTTCCTTCATGTACTTTCAGATCCTGTGTCTTCCAGATGGGGTAATGGATTCTGGAAGTGGATCTCATTTTTTGGAATGGTCAGAAATGCCATAAAAAGATGGGTTTGGTGGGTTTCTGCTGCAGATATTGTATGTCATGGGGACTGGTGGCTCACCAAGCTGGAGGCCAGGAGCAGCTGGGGCTCCCTGGTGTTATCAGGAAAGGGCCTGACACCAGAGCCTGTCCCAGTCCTACCTTCCCAGAGAGATGCAGGACAGCCGGGGGCACCAGAGCAACCCCCCCACCACTGGACACCTCAGGAATGGGGACAGTATGAGGCTCAGCAATGACATGGGCCCACAAGTGGGCCAGGCTGGGCAGGGATGTGGGGAGTTAGAGACTGACCCTTTTGTGGCCTTGCTGTGGCCCTGGGGCTGACATGGAGTCCTGGGACAGGGGCAGGTGGGGGGAGCCCCAGAGGCTGGACAGGGTGAGTCAAAGCTGGTGGTGGCCTCAGAGACCCCAGAAAAGAAGCAGAAGCTACAGAAGAACCTAGTCACCTCTACAGAATATATTAGTGAAAATTCTTAAGGATTCCTGTTTGGGATTACACATGCCTCATAGGTTAGTTTTGCTGAGATTTAGGCCAACAGTGTCTAGAAATGAAATACATATTGATCTTTAAGAGCAGTGAAAGCACTCTCATTTATTTGACTTGGCAGAGACTGATTGCTTCCGATCAGTATAAATGTCCTGAGTCATTGCTTACGTATCCTGAATATCTTCTCAGTCTGTTCAAAAATGTTAGTATCACAACCATTTTATGACAAGGTTAACATTTTGGAAGTGTATACCATACTGCAAGGTGGTTGTCTGCATTGCTGGACTGTGTGAAGGGTTTGGGGCAGAGCAGCAAGCCCTCTCCTAGTCAGGCATGGATCAGTGGTCAGCACAGGTCAGAGGCAAGTCCTAACTGTTGGCTAGCACAAGCCCAGCAGTGGGAGTGTAAACGTTCAATAGTGTAAGCACAGGCTGATCAATGCCAGCTGGCCTCGATACCATAGAATGGCCTAAGCTCATTTGATTTACTGTTGGAGAAGTAGCTCTACAGGCTATGCAACATACTAATCTCCCTCACTCTCAGATATTTCCTTCCTATAAATTCCTATAAATTATCTTATTTCCTTCCTAGAAATATAGCTCATCAAACATTTCATATTTCTTATTTTTAAATAAGTTAAAACTAGACAACAATTTGTGTTATGTTCAAGCACCGCATTTAATGCTTTCTCTGTCTTTTTGAGGCAGATGTAGGCTCTGTCTTTGAAAATACAGTGTAGTAAAAATGCTGTTAAGCTGTGTCCAAGAACATACTTCTCTGTTTTAAGACAAGAAAAGAATGGTAGTGATAATCAGCATGAATTAGATTCCGTTATGTTTTTATTTCAAGGAAATCTATACCTGTACAGACATGGCCATCAATTCTTGAATTTACACAATAGTGGCTCAACTTGTGGTCTGCTTAATGTTAGAAATTGTAAATTGTTCATTTAATCTGTTATGAATATGCTCTTGCACTACAAACCACAGGAAAAATATAGATCTATTTTTCTAATAAAAAGGTATTTGTAAAGATTAATAGAAAAAAAATAAGTAGTCATACACACAGCCTGCCTCTTCTGTTTTCCAAGTTGCTTAAACCTGTGCTTTATAGATAACTAAGTTTTTTTATTAACTTAAGGTACAGTGTGAAAAATCTCAACCAATTGAGCTAAATTAGGAATGACATATATAATAGTGACAAAAATTTCTCCATGCATGTTGCTTTCAAATGAAGTGTGGTGAACACTAATCACCAATGTGTATGAAATGCACTATGTGTATGAAATGCACTAATCACATTAGGATCTTGTATACCTTAACCCGATATTTTATTATTTGAATGCATAGTTAACAACAGACATAATGAAATATAGTGCAGTTGTCTGATAAAGAATTTTAACTCTCTTAGCACACAGTATGGAAAGGAATGTAACAGAATTGTCTGTCAAGGCTGAAATCTCTTCACAATTTGTATAAGAATGAATACAAATCAATAGTTCTGTTGTATCCTTTGAGTAACCAAGATGGATGAGAACATGGTGACAGTCTGTCTAGGCAACACAAGACAAATGGAAAGCTTTTCCTCAGTCCGTAAGGGTATATATATTAGGATGTTTTTGTTTCTGGGGTTAATCAAGCAGATTGCTTTATTGAATTTGGTAATGTTATACATGTTTTTGACAAACCGTTTCAACATGCTGCTAGTTTTTCTGTCACCATTATTTCATTCAAAACATTGCACGTATTTATTTTGTTATTATCTTAAATCGAGTTGTTTACTTCTAAATATCTACTTTTCTTCAGAAAAACATTCTTTTACATTAATACCAAAACTGGGTTGTTTCACAATGCCTATTCAAATTCAGAAAATGCAAACATACTCAAAAAATGTTGTGATTTTTAAAAGAGATATTACTGCAATGAAATAATGTGAGAATTTAGCTCCTTTTAATGACCAGAGCTGTGGAAGTTAATTCTGAAGTTTGAGAGCATAGTCACGCATCATCCACGGTGCTTTGTTCCCTTTTTGAAATACCAAGTATGAGATTCAGCCAGGCATCTTAATTATATAGGAGTATTCAATTGGACAGATGAAAGCTGAGGAGACAATTTTGCTTTCTTTAGAGCAGTTCTGGGAGTCATATGGCACACCAAGCTGAAGCTGATGTCATGCTTTCCCAGAAGAGTTGAACAGGAGGTAAGAAGGAGGAAGGGCATGAAAATATGTCTTTGCTGTCATCAGTGAAAGTTTTCTTGCTCAGTTTACACTGAAGTGTGCTGCACTTTGAGAAAGACATGTATTATTTGAAGGAACACTAGTGAGTACTGTGATTTATAAAACATGATTTCTGGGGAAAACAAATAATTTTTTTAAGTCTAGGAAACAAAAGACATAGGGAGGGAATAATTTGGTAATCCTGTCTGCTGAAAGCAGTACTATAAATAATGAACTCAAAATTTTATTTTAAAATATTTTAATTTGAAGTTGAAAATCAAAAGGAACTGTATGGGATATAGGTGTCCAGTAGCTGGTAGCAAAGGGCTGCAGGGCAGCCTCTGTGAGGAGAGTCCGGGGCTTCCCAGTGCCAGCCCCAGCTGTTTCCAGCTGTCTCCAATGGCCCCACTGCAGGGCACTGCTGGGCCTAGAAGCCAAGATGGCGGCATCTGTGGGAACTGTATCAAAGAAAGGGAAGAAAATGCCAGACAGACAAAAGAGGAGGGGGCAAAAATGAGTGGCAAATGGCCCTGCAGACACCAGGGTCAATGAAGAAGGAGAGAAGGCGCCAGTTGCCAGGGCAGAGATTTCCCTGAAGGCTGGGGAATAACCCAAACTGCAGCAGATGGATATTCCTGAAGGAGCTGTCTGTCATCAGTGGAGAACCCATGCTGGGGCAGGGCAAAGTTTAAGGAGGAAGAAGTGGCAGAGTTAAACCATTAAGTACCATAAACCTCCATAAGCCCGCATTGCCCTGTGCTGTTTGGTTTATAGGAGTCTGGAGTGAAGGAATTAAGTTTAGCATGGGAATGGAGTGAGCAAATGTATTGTTTTAGTGTTTGTCCTCTTGTTTTTCACTACACAAATTTATTTTATTTTTCATCAAGTTGGTTTTCCTCCAACAGTAATTGGTAAGCCATCACTCTGTCTTAATCTCACCCACAAGCTATTTTCATCTTATTTTCTCCCTCCACCATGCTGAGGAGGGAGAGTAAGTGAGCATCTTGGTGGGCATTTGGCTGTTAGCCAAGGCTAACTCACCACAGGAACAAGCAAACTTTCTCTAATGGAAAAGTGAAAGCGATGAAAGAGAATACCCAGGGATGTTTTGGCAATCTTACTGAAGATCTTTAAAAGAAGGTTAGAAAAACATCTGTCGAAATTAATTAGGTACAGTTACTCCTGTTTTATAGGAGGACAAACTAAACAATATCTCACAATTCTGTCCATTGCCTTGCTGTGATTTGGGAGGAATGAAACTCTCAAGAAATACATGAAATTCCCTCTGTCTCTGTCTCTCTCTCTCTCTTTCTCTCTGTCTCTCTCTTTTTTCTTTTTTCTTTTTTCTTTTTTTTTTTTTTTTCCACCAAGGAAAACATTCATGTTTCCCTGCATGGAGTTATACGTCACTTTAGAAAAGACAGCAGAGCTAAACAGCAGCAATTCCATTAAATGTAACGAAGGTGAAATTCAAATCAGTCACGCTGAAGAGCAGCGTAGAAGTATACAGAAACACTATTACATGGCATTAATCATCATATTTGTTTAAATATGAAGAGGTTGGAGCAATCAAACAAAAATGTTAAAACCTTAAAATAACATTGTTGCAAGAAATGTCCTGCTTCACTGCAATTTTATCCTTCCTATGTAGTTTAAGAAAGTTAAACTCAAAAAAGGAAGGTGTTGTGGTTTAACCTGGGCAGCAGCTAAACACCACACAGCCGCTCACCCTCCCCCCTCCCTCTCTGGGATGGGGGAGAGAAATGGGAAAGTGAAGCCTGTGGGTTGAGATAAAGACAGTTTATTAAAATAGGAAATAATAACAGTAATAATAATAATAGTGTGTACAGAACAAGTGATGCACGATGCAAGTGCTCACCACCCGCTGATCAATGCCCAGCCTATCCCCGAGCAGTCGGCCCCCTGCCCCAGCTAGCCACCCCTATATATTGTTCAGCATGATGTCAGATGGTATGGAATACCCCTTTGGCCAGTTTGGGACAGCTGTCCTGGGTCTGTCCCCTCCCAGCTCTTGTTGAACCCCCAGCCTGTCCGCTGGCAGGACAGAGTGAGGAGCTGAAAGTCCTTGGCTTAGTGTAAGCATTGCACTGCAACAAGTAAAACATCAGCATGTTATCAGCACTCTTCCCATTGTAATCCAAAACATAGCACCCTACCAGCTACTAGGAGGAAAAATAACTCTGTCCTAACTGAAACCGGGATAGAAGGATTAGTGGAATGATGATAGGAATAGTGAAACCACCTGAAGAAAAATTACCAAAAAGCTTGACTTGCTCTGTTTAACATGACAACTGAAAGAGCTTAGTAAGCTGATCACTCCTAATAAATAACATACATGTTTAAACATAAAAGTAAAAAATGATCCATTAAAACTAAAATACAACATTAGTCTAGGCAACAATAACTCAAAATATATATATATATTAATAATACATAAATACATTAGGGCTGGAAATGAAAAGAAAAGATCTAACCTTCAGAGGACTGGCAACATCCAAAGACCTCATTCTAGCCCTGAACAGATCCTGTGGTCTGTTTCCATAACATTTGACTTCACTTTGCTTAGATATATTCAGAATAATTGGTAATCAAAACATTGATAGATTCAAAATATCCATTTCCACAATGTTAGTCAGAAATATTGCAAATCATATTTGTAAAAGAAATATGCAAAATTAGAAATTTGATATGCACAGTACATAGAAGCAGAAGTTTTATTTCTTAGATTCTGAAGACATTGTGTCTGGTTTTTTTTGTCTGTTGAGACGCTATGATCCAGTATAAAAGAGAAGCATTGTCCATTAAGAAGATGGAATGTATCTACTGCATTTCTTCCAATTATTACTTTGATTTAAATATTTATAAAGCTGGACATTCTCCTGCATGAATTATATGTAAATCATCAGTCATGGTTTAGCTAGAGAATGGGACTTTAGGGTTTTATTACTTTTTTTTTTTTTTTTTTTTTTTTTTTTTAAAAAACAATTGAAATTTTAACCAAAATTTTTTTTAACTTTTTTTTTTTTTTTTTTTTTTTTTTCTCTGACAGCATAATGTTTTATTTTTTATTTTGTCACGTCCATCATTGAACAGAAAAAGATGTAAGGCACTATTGTATGTAAAATAATGCAGTAACTTCATTTGAAATAAATGTCTTTTTTTTAAAAAAAAAAAAAAAATAGGAAAAAGAATAAATCCACCTGAGCACACAAATAGGTCTCAGAAGATTTTGACTTAACTTTCTTTCACATGTAAGTAATTGCAGCTTGTTTGATACCTGAATGATTCCAGAAGAACTCTGTCCTCTGGAATAGAGAATATCCTCTGTTCATCAGTGGGGGCAAAGTAATATAAGTTTTCTAAACTCAAATTATTCAGATTTATTTATATAGTTTAATAGAATGATTATCTTTCTAGATTAGTAGCTTTTCCAAGATAGTTGCTGAAAGGAAAATATTCTTATAATTTCATTCTAACTATGTAGTCAGGCTTTAGACATATACTTCTCAGATTTACAAGTAAAAAAAAAAAAATCCTTTATTTCAGAATAATTATATTTCTGTTATTGCTGACTCAGTTAAGTATTTCAGAAATGCTTGGGATGCTATTTCATAGAATAATAGAATGGTTTGGGTTGGAAGGGACCTTAAAGATCATCTAATTACAAACCACCTGCCATGGGCAGGGACACCTCCCACTAGACCAGGTTGCTCAGAGCCCCATCCAGCCTGGCCGTAAGCACTTCTAGGCATGGGGCATCCACAGCTTCTCTGGGCAACGTGTTCCTCACCACCCTCCGAGTGAAGAATTTCTTCTGAATATCTAATCTACATCTACACTCTTCGAGTTTGAAAACTTTACCTCCTGCTATATCACTACACTCCCTTACAGAGTCCCTCGCAGACTTTCCTGTAGGCCCCCTTTAGGTACTGGAAGGCCACTATAAGTTTTCCCTGGAGCCTTCTCTTCTCCATGCTTAACAGCCCCAACTCTCTCAGCCTGTTTTTGTAGAAAGAAGCACAGAGAGTGTCTAGTAGACAAATCTGCAAGTGTACAATTGGAATGAGGCTCTTCCAAAATTGAATTTAAAATTGATATGCCACACCAGTGGTATGGTATTCATGAAATCAGCATGCTTCCTGGACAATAAGGTAGATCTAACAATGATTGGGTTGTGTGCCTTTTTGGAATGTTGCACTGCTATTTCTATCATAACCAAGAAAAAGCTAAAGGTTGAAAACTGACGGAAAAGGAACACTGTTTTTTACTGGATGTTTTCTAAGTGTCAGCAATTATGGAGGATTTCATTACCTCTTTTAGAAAACTGCAGGAATAAGCTTGTTGCCTGCATGTCTCTAAAAGTCAGATGATAACAATGTATCAGCCAGGAAACTATTCCAGGCCAAATGAAAAGAAATTGGCTTTGGAACTTTCTGCCAAGCAAAGGAACTGATTTTGGCTGGGATAATTTTCTTCATTGTAGCTGGTCTACTGTTGTGTTTTGGATTTTTGATGAAAATAGTGGTGATAACACACCAGTGTTTTAGTTGTTGCAGAGCAGGGCTCACATAGAGCCAAGGACTTTTATGCTTTTTGTGCTGCCCTGCTAACAAGGAGGCTGGGGGTGCACAAGAAGCTGGGAGGGGACAGAACCAGGACAACAGACCCCAACTAGCCACAGAGATATTCCATACCTCATGGTGTGTTCACAATAAAAGCTGGAGGGAAAGAAAGAGAAGGGATGGACTTTTGGAGTGATGACGTTTCTCTTCACCCCAGAAGTTTTACGTGTAATGGAGCCCTGATTTTCTAGTAATGGCTGAACATCTTGCTGATGAGAAGCAGTGAACTAATTTTTTGTTTTACTTTGCTTGCATGTGCAGCTTTTGCTTGACCTATTAAATTGTATTTATCTCAACCCATGAGTTTTCTCATTTTACCTTTCAGATTCTATCCCCTATCCCACCTGGGGAGAGTGAGAAAGTGGATGTGCGGTGCTGAGCTCCCTACTGGGATTTAACCACAATCCAGTCTTCTTATTTCAACAAGGAATATGGAGATGATCTGTGCAATGTGAACTGTGCTTGTCTAGTAAATCATGGGTTTGCATGTAACACCATGGAAGTTCAGTAGATAACTGGATTAGCAACATCTGAAGCATGTTATCAAAAGACATATAAAATAGGCCATATGAATTACTTGTAACATACTTCCCCACTTGTTATAAAGAAATTCTAGGGCCCTACATAACATCATCTAATCAAGGGAAGATAATGAGCTGTTTGTAATAGCAAGCTTACAGAATGAATATATGTTTTGATTTCTAATATGTGTTAAAGGCCTCTTATAAAAGTTCGAGTGCTGTAACATGAAAACATATTTATCAACAGATGAGAGGTATTATCACCAAGAATATAATTATTATTGTATTACCACTACAGTTTAGCAAAGGTTAGCAGTCATAACCAAAATATGCATAGTTGCTTTTAAAAATGCATCATTAGAATTTGTTGCCTCATGTGGTAGCACTAGCTTAAATGTTTTACTCTCGATTTACTGATGGTTTTCCTTATGAAAGAAAATACTGATCAACATTGTCTTAGCAATAAAGGCAAGACCCACAGTACATATCTAGCTCTACTCCACTTAAAAATTAAAGATTGATTAATGAACACTAAGGTCAGATGGAGTCAGTATGACCACTATCTTTTTATTTATTTATTTATTTATTTTAAGTGAGAATTAAGTGCTTGTGTTTTCATGTTACACATTTCTACCCAAGAGATTTCAGAAGAAGGTAATAGCCTTTTATTCATTTATTATTTACAGAATTCTAATTCCAAATTATTGTAATGTAGTATCTTATTTTGCAAGAGATAGCGTAACCAAATGGGGAGGGGGAACTAATGACACAGATTGCTATGCTTTGCCATTTACCTCCCATTTAGTTTGAGTGGTCAAGATGTCTCTGTGATATTAAGCAAGGGAATAAATAATTTGCATTTTAGTCTTTCCCAGTACAGAAAATCCCACAGATTCTTAGGTATGTACCAAGAAATTTAACGTATCTGTTTTGAAATGCCATTTAACCTGAAAACATCAAGTCAACAGTGAATACTGCTGGAAATTAGGGTTTCCTGTTTCTGAAAGAGAAGGATTAAAAGAGGTTCAAGAATTCTGACAAACCTGTAGTAGCTGAGCTAGAAACTGGTCACTGTTGAATAGACATCTGATGACAAATTCATGGAGTACTATTAGCCATTAACAAGATAGATTTATTGTAAGAAGAGGCAGTGCAGTCACAAAGAAAGAAAATGGTTTAAAAGGAAAGAGAAATTTTGTCTCCCAACTTGTAAATTCTTGAAAGGCTTCAAAGCATTCAGAAACAGCCATCAAAAACTTTATTATGTGGAAAAAATTGGATTTCCTGATATTGAAATTCAGTTATGATACTTGTAAGGGTTTAGAAGCTATTTATTAAAGGTCACTTTCCTTGCTGAGTAGGTTTTGTTGGAATCACAAGAAAAATACTGGAAACTACTAGAGCTCTGGAACTGTAAAATGAAATTTCTCTGTAATCTCTAAGCACATGTTTCTTAGACTCTAAGTGTCATTTTGTAAAAGAAAGTGTTTGACATATTATACATAAAAATTCAGTACTTGTAAACTTCATGGGTATTTCCTAACATACCAATATGACTACTTCAGTTATGTAGTGTGAGAGTGAGTTTCAGTGACATCTTGGAGAATTAAAACAATTGTAAATATTTAAATGCATCCATTTTATGTTTTGAGAAACTAACTTCAAAAGCATAAGGTCATGCATGCATATACATCTCCCATTCCCAACTGAAAACCATGGTAGGATGTTTTAAAAGGCAGTGATGAAATGTGTTTTTGTTGCACATAAGTCAAGAACTGCAAAAAAGGGCTTCTAGCTATCTCTTCAGAAGACCTAATTGTACCGTCAAAGAGAACCTCATTCCAAGATAGTCTTTCATTGAGTCACTTAGCTGGATACACATCAGCTCAGCTGGAGTGGAAGTCCTACTGCTCCCACAGTTTGACATTTTCACTGGAAGATATGTATGTTCATTTGAGAACTCTCCATCAAGTGTCATTAATTCCCTGTCTTTTTCATTGTACTTCTTATTAAATCAATTTCCTGGTTATCCTTATTTTTTTTTATTTTTTTTTTCTTTTTCTTATTCCTTCTAAATTGAAACACCAGTAGAAAGAAAATATAATTTCTGCTTAGTATAACTGCTAACACATAATTTATTTTAAGGTCTTTAGTGGATCTGATATGACTTACTGTTACTACTTTACAGTTTAAATACCCCAGTCCAAGATAATAATCCTCAAGGTTAATTTTCATGAAGTAAATCTAAGAAAAGGAGTTTAAGTGATATTTATTTATTTATTTAGTAGGTACAGGATTTCTGATGCATTCATTTCATATGTCTCAGGTTTTGAATGTAAAATTTGAATTTAAAGATACCTGTGACTTCTGTTTCTGCATAGCTCAGCACCTAAATCCATTTAGTATTCAGAAAACAGATCTGCTCTACTTAGTATATTTTCCAAGAAAATACTTAACACAATTCACAGAACAGATTCTGAGCTGAATTACAAAATTATATATATATTTTTGAATACAATAATTTTGTGGCTAGCACACATCTAAAGGGGAGTCAGCCTTATGAGAGCATGCAAATTAACTCTGCAGTTTTTTAGCAGTGTGCCTTGAAACTTGGCTATAAGTTGTTTTGTTGCAAAGCAAACTGTTCATACCTTCCACTGAAGTTTGCCTACAGTGTAGCAAGAGTAGTTTAAGAATTACTGGAGAGGGAGAAAAAGTGAAAGGAAGTATGACTGAAATCTGTTAACAGAAGTCCATTCCTGAGAAAGACAACAAAAAGTCACACATTATTGTAAGAAAGTTTTAAGTAAAATAGAGAAGTAATACAAGAGACTAAACAAGAGACTAGAGACTTCCCAGGTAAAATCTTCATTACAATATAAACCGATATTCTTGTTTCTTGTTCTCACAGTTGCTACTGAAGAAGAAATTTCATAGGGTAACACTCTTTGGAAACAAATGTTTTTGCTGTATTTCACATAAGACACCAACACTCATATTCCATGTACTATATTCCACACAGGAGGTCAGACAGACAGAAGAAGGCATTAAGACAGTATAATTATTTACATCATAAAGTTTAGCAGACAAGCATCCAGATTCAGAATTCAAATACTGAGCTGGAAATTATGTCACTTACTCATGGAATGGGAGTAAATAGACAACACCTTTTGGGGAATACATCAAGCAGGTCTCTGGAAATAAAAATCTACTCAAAACTTAGTTTTAAATTCATAATTTTATACTCACCCCAGAAGAGCAACTTAAGACTGAGAATTTAAGAAAGCAGGCAAGAAAGACATATTTATGATTGCCTCCTCTCCTTCCAGCACAATGGTTTACATTGCTGACTCCATAGAGTTTTGACAATGTTTCATTTCACAGAATTAACATTCCACAAATAGTGTGGCTATTGAGACAGACACTGGATGACAGTAATTGCAGACTCACATTTGAACAGTTCAAGTACTAAATTCAGTCACTTTTCTAAGTAAGAGTATGTGTTTCAATGGCTAGTTTATTATGGCAAATTTTAGTCATCACTACATGCATTTTCACAGAAAAAAAAAAAAAAAAAAAGCTGTACTGAGTCTAAATGTTAAAACTGCTTCCTCATTATACTCAGAGCATGTCTACCAAATTCCTTATAGACATCGAGCTTCAGAGTTTATAATTCTCAGATGGCCTTGGAAGATTGAAAGAAAAACTTACACCCATGGTATAAACAGAAAAGAGTTTAAAATGTTTGAGGAGCTCTATGAGAATTATAGGTATCATGGACGTTTAAAGATTACTTTGAATTTTACCCCAGATACATAAAAGGTGGCTAAGTCCTAAAGCAGATTTAGCTTTATGTCTGCTTTATGACTGACAGGTTCTACATAAGATAAAACAAAACCTAACCTAAACATCCCAAAGACATAGAAGGTATAAATGAATACATAATTATTAACCATATTCTTGGCTGGGATTCATCTATGTTTAGATCTCTATAGGGTTTAGATCCTATTCTGTATATAAAAGAATGACATCAATGATTCAGTGAATTTCCTGATGGGAACAATGAATTTGAATCAGAGACTTGTTGACTATGCTCTCAATTAAACTGTCAATTTATATTATCAAATACACTATTACGAATTTTACTTTCTATAATACCTGCCAGTGTTATTTCATGCTTACCAATGATAGACACTGAAATAATTCTTAATATGCACCAGAGTAAAACACTGAATGGTGAAAAAGCCATAGTGTTGTAGTGGGTTTATGTGGCAAAGTTTTGGTAGCTGGGGCCATAGGGGTGGCTTCTGTGAGAAGGATCTAGAAGCTGCCCCATGTTTGGTAAGGACCCCACTGCTGACCAGAGCTGAGCCAATAAGTGATGCTGTTTGCGCCTCTGTGAGAGCATATTTAAGATAGGGAAAAAAAACACTGCGTCACACAGCAGCTGGGAGAGTGAGAGGAGTGAGGAACAGCCTTGCAGGCACCAAGGTCAGCGAAGAACGAGGGGGAGAGGTGCTCCAGGCGCCGGAGCAGAAGTCCCCTGTGGCCTGTGGTGAGGACCATGGTGAAGCAGGATGTCCCCCTGCAGCCCATGGAGTGCCACGGTGGAGCAGGGTTCCACGCTGCAGCCCATGGAGGAGACCACGGTGGAGCAGGTGGACCTGCATCGACGGAGACTGCGGCCTGTGGAAGACCCCTGCCGGAGCAGATTCCGGGCCAGACCTGCAGCCCGTGGAGAGGAGCCCACGCAGGAGCGGGTGACCTGGCAGGAGCTGCTGCCCGTGGGGGACCCAGGTTGGAGCAGTGTGCTCCCGAGGGATGGACCCCATGGTATGGACCCATATCTGGAGCAGTTCTTGAAGAGCTGCTGCCTGTGGGAAGCCCATGCTGATCAGTTCAGCAAGGACTGCATCCCGTGGGTGGGACCCCACAGCACAGGGGATGAGAGTGACCGAGAAGGAGCAGCAGAGAAGAATTTCTATAGACTGACCATAACCCCCATTCCCCCGTTCCCCTGCACCGCTCGGGGAGGAGGAGGTGGAAGAGGGTGGATGGGGGGGGGGGGGGAAAGGTGCTTTTGGCTTCTTTCCTTTGTTTCTCACTTCTCTAGCTCGTTCGTAATAGGCAATAAATCTTACTATCTCCCTATGCTGTGTCTGTTTTTCCCATCAAAATAATTACTGCGCGATCTCCTTGTCCTTATCTTAACCCTTGAGCCCCTTTCATTGTATTTTCTCCCTGTTCCTCTTTGAGGAGGGGGAGTGAGAGAGCAGTTGTGGTGGAGCTCGGTCGCCCACCCGAGCAAAACCATCACAAGTGTGTAGAGTTATCATTCTGGCCAGTGCTTATTTCCTAATTTGTTTATTCACTTTGTGTATTCCTTTTGCTGTTTTAAATCCAAATTTCTTGTCTTTATACTTATATTTTGCACAAAATAAGTCCACTTCATCTGCTTTACTTACCTCCCTCAAATGAGCTCAACATCTCTGCATAAATAGTCTTGTACTGAATACACCACCTTGCTGGCATTTGTATGCTTTCCAGCAGAGCTGGATATGCGATAAAGATGTTCAAGTGATGTCTTCTTGTAATCCATAGCATAACGCATAACATGGAGGAACTTTTTCATAATTTTACTATATAGAAGTGCTCCTAATTACTGGTCACTTACTTTTTGCATTAAATTAACATTTACAGGACATTACATTCTGATGCATTTCACTGAATGACTTTTTTGTTTGTTTGTTTGTTTTCAAAAGATATGTCTATATGTAATTGTTTTATACAGAAGAGTGAACATTGATATGTTACCATGGTTTTGACTGTTGCAAATCAATGTGAATATACTCTTACAATTCAAGCAGAAATATAGATAGTAGTCATATTATGCTCCCAGGTGGGTCACAGAATCAGGATTAATCTGTTCCTTGCAAGATGAACTTCACACAGTGAACTGCCTGCTTTGAATTAGTATATGAATCAAAGACTTGCTATCTTCTCCAAAGCATTTTGTGTAATATGTGAAGCCTCATCACACAAACCTCTCAATTTTGGTTGTTAACAAAACAGAAAAGGAAGGGAAAGTTTATATTATTCCATAATAAAAATAAAAAATACATATTATTTTTAGTACTGAACTGAATACATACAAAGAATTTTGGAGTTTCAAAGATTTCTTTAAAAATAAATCTGAGACTAGACTGAATTCAGTTTTCACACTACTACTCACTAACAGAAGTCCAAAACTAAAACTGTTTTTTGAAAGATGAATAGGATAATTGATATACCATGTCTGAAGTTTTGCATCAGTGAATTGACATATAGGAGAGACCTGTGATGCTACATAATTTTGGTGGACCTGTGGCAAGAGATGACATTATAATCCCTCTAAGATAAATAATGCGTGCCCATCTCATTTCCTACACTGAGATTTTGATATGCAACTTCAACAAAATCACATTTTCAACTAAGTCAGTGACAAAACTCACACTGACAGGATTTCATCTTTCACATTTTGGTGTCTGGGATACCCTCAGTCATTTAGGATGGAAAACGTATAGAAATGGAAGCCTATTTTCAGAATTATTTTCTCAATATTCTAAGTTTAATTTTCTTCAGTTCTACTAAATATTTGAGAAAAATAAAGATGAGCTCAGTATAAAGTTGTATGTTTTACTCTAGTCTGGCTGGAACTTCAAAACATTCCTTTGTATGATGAGTTACTTCACAACACCTTTCTGATTAATTGTGAAAGAATTTCTGACGGTGATGAATAGTCTAGCAGGCTAGATTTGCAGTATCTGAACTGGTAACTCTCTGTCTAGAACAAGTCAATAATAAAAACGCACAAACAAGGAAATAGGTGTGGTACCAAATGGAAAAAACAAAGGCTATATTATGTTCAATAGAAGTTTTTCTCATGATTACAAGAAAAAGACAAAGGGTAGAGGGAGTCTTGGCCAACCTGAGGTCAGTATGGATAAAAGATAAAATCCTCATAAATATAAACAAACATATGAATAAAATATCGGCCAATGCGGCCCATTGAGAGCCCCCGCAGGAGCAGGTCCCAGGCCAGAGCTGCAGCCCGTGGAGAGGAACCCACAAAGGAGCAGGGGTCTGGGGGGAGCTGCCACCGGTGGGGGACCCATGCTGGAGCAGTTTGCTCCTGGGGGATGGACCCCATGGTATGGAGCCACATAGCAGTTCTTGAAGAGCTGCTGCCTGTGGGCAGCCCCTGCAGGCTCCTGTGGGAGGGACCCCATGTGGAGCAGGGGCAGAGAGTGACTGTGAGGGAGCGGTGGAGATGATGCTTTAGGGACTGACTGCAGCCTGTATTGCCCATTTCCCTGTTCTGCACTGGGGAAAGACATAGAAGAAGATGGGGGGGGGGGGGGCGGGGGGGGGGGGGGGAAGGTATTTTTTACTTTATTTTGTTGTTGTTGTTTGTTGTTTCTCACTGCTCTAGCTTGTTAGTAATAGGTAATAAACTTTACTAATCTCCCTGTGCTGAGCCTGTTTGCTCATGATGATAATTGTTGAGTGATCTCCCTGTCCTTATCTCAATCCTTGAACCCTGTGCATCGTGTTTTCTCCTGCTTTCCCTTTGTGAGACAGCGGTTGTGGTAGAGCTCAGCTGCTCAGCTGAGTAAAACCACCACAGTGTAATTGTACTGTTTGCAGGCTACAGGATGTTGCTTGTGCACTGGTGTTAGTATAGCATTACAGACAAAAATCTCAGAAAAGTGTCAGCATGAAAGACAGCTGCTGCCCTAAAGAGTTTACCCCTTTGATCATTAGTGACTAAAGAACAGCCATCTGCAAAAAAAAAAAAAAAAAAAAACACCCTTGGTAAACAAAGCAGTAGACTTGTGTAAGACTTATTTAGGTAAAGCAGTAGAATAGGGAGAAAAATATTTAAAATTTTAAGACAGTAAACAGTAAAATGATTGTATTGTGGATAAATTTACACTGACAGTTTTATATTTTTTTCAAACACCTTATTTTTCTCAAATGCTATGATATTCTAATCATTCATCCTACAAAATACTATTTTACACCTATAATTTGCAGAGAACCAATTAGTTTTTCTCCTAAAATAATCTTTGTTGCTGACCTTGACAGTCATTACCCATAAAAGAAAGGAAAGAAAGAACTGCAGCTTTAGTTTATTTTTTTTTTTCTTTTTATTGTTGTCTCATTAAAAGATAGACTTTTTTCTGTATGTTCTTTTTATTTGAATTTTCTATAATTTGTGGACATTTTTCCAGTACACTGATATTTACAACTGATTGTAGTGTCCTCAAAATTGTTTTGCCAGAAAAGCAAAAAGAGTTCCCATCTCTTTGTTTCAGGTTGGGAGGCTTCTGAATCCATACTTCATATAAGAATCCATCCATAATTTTTTTTCTCCTAAAAAATTCAAAGCACTTTTCAGAAAGTGGAAAAAAAATAGGAAAGTAGGAAAAATAGTGGAAAAATAAATAATAATAATAATAAAGGAGTCCACAGTCTTCTTTTATTTTTCCTGTCTTTGGTCTCGGTAATTTCTTAGGCTGGTGCTACTTATTTAAAAATCAAAACTAATGGATCTTTAGAGTTTTACAATAAAATTTATTAGTTTGATATTACTCTCTTGGACTGTATCTGGAAGCTAAAATCTGACTGTTGTAAATGCTTAGTTCAAAAGGATGCATAATTAACCTTAACTCTCTTAATAATATTATGTTATGTTTTGACAACCAAAGAATAAAACCTCAGCCTGAACAACTTCTGTTTTATTGAAGTCAACAGACAGAAGCCATAAATAATTGTTACATGCCCTGCTGATAATACCAATTAGCTAACATCATACAGAAAGTACTGTAAACAAGTTCCGTGTATTGCACTAGGGATTCAGAGTTTTGAATCACAAACAAGATATACAAGCTTGGATGTACCAAAGAGAGAAACTTTGTCTAATGTATTTTTCAGGGTTAACAAAGTTTGTATGCTCAAAGACTATTCTATTAGACTACTTCGTATTTTTATTCCTGTGTGCTGAAAAGAAACGGTAGGTACTGTCAAGCATACATTTCAGGAGAGAACAGTCATGATTACGTAGAAGGTGAGATACAATGGTACACATTGTACTCAAGGTGAGATACAATGGTACATGGTAATAGCCCAGGTAAGATGAGGAAGTGTAAGTGAAATTTCTTCCAGAAATGTAGTTTAAGGTTCACATGTCAAAAAGAGATCTAACTGAAATGAAAGCAAGAAATGGCCATATGCTGAAAGATATGTTCCACTTTTACGCAGATTCCCTACTTCTTGCTCTGTGAGGAAAAGGAAATACAGTACAGAAATTAGGCTATCAGTTCAGTGCATAGGAAACTATGCACTTTTTTTTTTTCCTGCTGTAATTTTCATTTGGCAAGAAATTCACTTTGGTTGCATCTGCACAACATAAGACCTCAGTGAGGATACCTGCTTCACCTAAGTTAATACACCTTTTTCTTAATACAGTTTTGTAGCCTAGGTTAGAGGATCATTTCAACAGAATTCAATTCTTACTGGTTCCCTAAAACCTGTGCCTTGCGGATAAATTGTTCCACTATCTACAGTAATGGACAAGTCTTCCCTAAGTGCCTGAGGAAGTGGACAGCTATTTATTCCCTCTGATGAGGCTTTTCTTCACTCTGCTACTTTCCTGTGGTTTCAATGAATTCTTCAATCCTTCCATTGTAGCTATAGAAATGGAATAGAAATGAGCCAAATAATCATAAAACAAAACCAAAAACCTACAACATTGTAATTATTTTTCTTTGCACTGAGCAACAGATAACATCATGACTTCTCATTACTGATCAGTGTTTTAATGGCAGTCTTTTTTACAGTTTTCTACAAAATAATCTCCTTTGCGAGACTTCTAGCTACAGGGCTTTTACCAAAAACACAAAAATATATATTTTCAGAAAAGCCACCTCTAGCCATTCTTTCTAATTTTTTGTTAGCAATTTAACACGAGGGGAAAAAAAAAAAAAATAGTTGACAAATTCAGTCAAAGTGTGTAGTACAAGCAGACTTTCAACATTGTGAACCAAACCTGAATGGTTTGAAATCTCTATTTATTTATTTATTTATTTATTGGGTGAAGATAGTTTGTAATGACAAAGGAAAAGGACAAGACACAGGAAAAGTAGTAAACAGAACAAGAATGATGCAGACCCTAAGAAGCAATACATAACCGAGATGGTAGCAATGCTAAGAGCCCTCAGGTCACTAATTCAGGGAACACTGAAGGAACCAGTCATGCATAAGAGCAGAGGGGATCAGCCAGAAGCTTGTAGCTAGCAAGAAAGGAGACAACACAGTGCATGTGATGGGAAAAAATGAGGTTCTTATAAGATACATGAGTATAATCAAGTTGTGGGACTACATAGAACTTATGGTTGTGGGGATTATGGGGATGTTCAAAGCATATCCTGGGATGTCTAAGGAAGGACCAAAGGCAGGGAAAGGGAGGGATCAAACCAGAAAAGGAAGGAACAAGCCTGAAAAAATGTAAGAGAGGGGATAAAAAAGACTCATATCTTGCCTGGCCAATCACCATTTGCACCTCATCACCACCACCCTATCTTTTAAACCTTTATTCCTAACTATTTTCCTGTGTGAGTGTAATCCTCATTCTCTGTGTCTGCATGTATGCATGTGCATGATCCAATCTCAACAGCCATGCTGGACTATCTGTTTTGGTGGTCAGTGTTGTCCATGTGTCTGTATTTACTGGAGATACCCCGTGAGCCTGCGACTGCGAGCACCACAGTAACCATATATATTAGACTAGGATGTGAAGAATCCTTGCATCTTGATTTGCACTGACTGGCTCAAGGAGTCTGGGAAAGAGAAAAACCTAGATCATGAATATCATTGGATTCAGCTTTGCTTAACAGTTTATATAACACAAAATTACTAATAAGTATTAAAACCAACCAACCAAGCAAACAAAAATTTCCTTTGTAGAAAGCAGTATTATAGAAAACATTTTTTTATTTTTATTTTTTTTTATTTTTTATTTTTTTAATAACAAATAATGGTTTCAACATGCTGGTTTTGACTGGGATAGGGTTATTTTTCTTCCTAGTAGCTGGTGTGGTGCTCTGTTTTAGATTTAGGATGGGAATAATGCTGATAACACACTGATGTTTTAGTTGTTTTGGAGCAGTGCTCACACAGAGCCAAGGACTTTTCAACTTCTTGTGTTGCCCTGCCAATGGCTTAGGGGTGCACCAAGAGCTGAGAGGAGACACAGCCAGGACAGGTGACCCAGGCTGACCAAAGTGATGTCCCATACCATGTGGCATCATGTGGAAAAATAAACTGGGAGGGTCACTGCTTGGGATGGGCATCAGTCAGCAAGTGGTGAGCAATACCATTGTACATCACTTGCTTTGTGTATTCTTCTATTATTTTTCCCTTCCTTTTCTTTTCTATTAAACTGTCTTTATCCCATCTCACTTGGGAAGGGGGAATGAGCAAACAGCTCTGTGGTGCTCAGATGCCTGTTGGGTTAAACCGCAATACCTGGTGTGCGGTTTGTAGATTCTCTAGAGACTATTACTATTCACAGGTACAGAAGCCTTCATTAAACCTTTAGTTTTTCAACAAAAATCCGAGGAAAGTACTATAGAAAGACAAAATGTTGTGGTTCACAAAACAAAACAAACAACAGAACAACAAACAACAAAAAAAGTAACCATCACTACAACAATGGCAAAATGGCTATAGCAGCTCCTGAAATTGGTAGCTTATTTTTGAATAGTTAAGGGGGTTTCTGTAGATATTATACCTATTGTTCAATCTAAATTAATATTGTCAAAGCTAATTGTCAGGACAAGGGGTCATCAAAGACAATAGCCACCACTGAAGTCAACAGACTGAATGAGTATTTCAGAAAACAAAGCTGCTTATTTCAGAAACCTTCATTACTCGAAAGTTGAAGTACTGGTGAAAAACTCTTACAATTTTGAATTTTCCCATATTATCACAGTCTATGTCCATGACATAGGTTTCTTCTCAAATCTGTCATCCTTGTACAGGAATGAATGAGGGAGTTAAGATAGCCTTAAGACATCCTTGTAGTCTACTATATTCACAGTGTAGGCATCAGACAAACATAA
This sequence comes from Oxyura jamaicensis, assembly GCF_011077185.1. Classification (NCBI taxonomy): domain Eukaryota; kingdom Metazoa; phylum Chordata; class Aves; order Anseriformes; family Anatidae; genus Oxyura; species Oxyura jamaicensis. The sequence continues at coordinate 91,622,969 of NC_048895.1, read as the reverse complement.
CTTATGATCAGTATCCTCGTTTCTGTGCCTCTTCTCAGAGACATTTCCAGAGGCAGGTTTCCTGACAGCTGATGCTATGAAAGCAGTACTTTAAAACTCTCAATTGTAATGTTAAAATTGTAAAGATGGTGTAATGTCATGTCAAAATGGTACCACAGTTATAGCTATCAGAAAGCCAATAACTAAATTCACTCTTATAACATCAGCTTTTACAGTCAATACTACTAACTTTACTAACTTTAGGCCTGTCAGAACCCTGTTTCTTTTTTGCATTCAAAACCTTGGAAACACAAAGAGGGTTGAGTTCAATGGGTCAGTCCTAAAACTGTAACAAACCAGCATTAATACTACTATGGAATAAATTGTAAGAAAGTGTTATTTCTTCATTTTTTTTTTTTTTAAATCAGTTTTATTTTACGAAAAATTGGTTTTTACCTCAATATGCTTCTTGAAAAACACAGTAGACTGCTCACAAGGAAGAGAGAAAATTCAGTGGAAACCTCATGGAACTTCTGAGAAACTAAAAAGAAAAAAAAAAAAATCACTGTAGCAAAAACCTGACACATGATGACAGCAAGTTACCTCCATATTCTAATATGGGAATACTTAATATGAATTATTACCAGAGGTAATATGTGTGAGTAAAAGTAACAAGTAACATAAGCAGTGTAAATCTGTTGAACAAAAGATCTAATATTTAGTTACTAATAACTGAGAAAGTTTCAGAAAAGATTTGAGTATCTAAGATAATAAAATTAGTGGTGCAAATTATTAGGGGATTTTCCCCTGGAATGAAAATGTTATCCCTAGTAATTTAAAACATTTTTTAGAGCTGCACACAGTGTAATGATGAGGACACTCACAACTTCTAAAAATTATTAGCAAGTAAAAATTTTGCTTTCCTTCTTAATTTATAACTCCTCACATTCTGTCAAATATTATTAGCAAACCAGTCTCTTTCAGGAATATTGTGGCACATATTTGCAAACCAATGTCTGCTTCCTTAAGTTCAGTTCTGGGAAATGGAACAAATGTGTGCTACCTCACACCATACCTTAGAACAACTTGAAAGAAAAGACTGCCCAAAGTCAGCAGGTCAGTGGGACAACATTTTGAGTTCAACACATCTGTAAGGAGTCTTACTGTTTTCTGCCTCTCTTTTTCTGAGGAAATCGATGTGTTCTGCTAATGGCAGATGCTCTGTTACTCTGGTCAGGGCTACAAAATCTTGTGATTCATTGTATACCATTCTTTCTAAGAGTCTTTCTACACATAAGAAAACATGATACACATCAACAATTTCCCCCAATACCCCTTTCTGCTCAGATCATCTCTGAAGCCCCATCTTGACTTTTTGCTTTCTTTCCAGCAAATAACTAGTTAAAAGCTGCAGTAATTTGAAGTAGTAACCAACAGAACTAGCAGACAGATAATCACCTACCGCAATATTTAGGTGGGTTTCATTTTGTGGGTGAACTGTTTCTTTCACATAGTGAGTTATAAAGGCCAGAACATATGGCTAGATTTGAGGTCACTAGGAACAAACCAAAAGGGTGAATAGTTATGTCACAACTGGAAATCAGTATCACTGTTCTGTAAAAACAGTTCCTTCCTGCTCCCAGACAAGTTACAAGTACTGGCTGTGCCTTTGTCCTTTGACTTTTAGATGAAGTTGTTAATCTTTCCCTTTTCATTTATCTCCTCTGCTTGCACTGTTAGGAACAAGAACTGCCTTTTTTCTAATTTTCTGTATTCTGTAAATTTCTGCATTTCTCAAAATTGCCTGTCAGAATGAGGTTGCAATGTGTTGCAGTATAAATAGTCAATATAAGTCTGTAAAAAAGACCTTGGTTTCATAGTGAATTATATGATATGTTCCCTCTTCATTTTTAGACTAAAGCCTCTTTTTCCTCCTTTTCTTCTTACTTCTGCTATATCGATTTATTATTATTATTATTATTATGTATTAGGATTATAAACTTTAAAATATTTGGATAAATATTTAATTTTATTTATTTGAGGAACATCAGCAAAACCACTGTACATTTGAGTGACCAACTAAAAGCTCAGGTTCTTGTAACACACTGAAGGGAAACTGAATTGCAGTAAGGGTGCAAGAGGCATAGGTACATGCATTTCAGGAAAAAAACAAAACAAAACAAAACAAAACAAACAAACAAACAAAAACTTACCTCTTGTTATTGTCTATAATGAAGGTGTTTAGTAGGCAAGTTTTAAACTGAGATAACTATAAAGTTTAAGATATGAAACAGAATAGGAATTTGTAGGCATTTAAAACTTTATAAATCAATATTTATTTTGACAAAAATTCAGACAGGCTACACCATGAAATTAGCTTAATTAATTATTCTCAAGCCAGTAATGGCCTTTCAAGCATCTAAATAATTTCCAGATAATATACACAAGAGAACAATTTCTCTGGGGCTGGCAGCTAATTTAGACTTGTTTTTATCTCCTCACTGGTATTGTCTCTGAGCATATTTGGCCACCCTTCACTGCATTAGCACATTAGTGAAGTGTGTGGCAATGGAATTATGAGACAGAGCTGTAATCATGCCTGCAGTGGGCTAAATGCCTTTAGCCCACATGCCTGTGTGGGCTAAAGCACAACACACAGACCTCCTTCTCATCTTCTCTGGAGTATGCTCCACACCATAGTTTAGAGGCTTTGAGATGCCTTGCTGTCATCTGTGGCTGCTCTCCCTTCAGGCACCTGTCTGTCCTTCTTTGTTCACACAGCATCCCACTGAGCTGGCAGCAGTGGCACCAGGCTGCTTTCCTGACTCTGCTGGAAGCACTGCTTGTGGGAGGAGAGTCACATCTCCCACCGAGCTGATGAAAAGGAATTGTCTGGTGGCACTAGAGAAGTCCTCAGATGTCCAGAATAAAAAGAAGACAGAGGATTTATTTGTGAACAGTCAGCTCGTCTGTGAGGGTGACTCAGTTTTTACCTTGAAATAAATGATGCAATGCAGTCGCTTCTACATGTAGTACTTGAATCCTCTTGTTTCTGTTTTCTTAGTTTGACAGATTTTATTAAAAATGTTCTACTCCAGAATAAAGGAATGCTTAATATATCTCCAAAGCAAAGGAAAGTATTGCAGCTATTTATTTGTTGTTCATTTTTCCCATTGAGGTCCAAGAACCACAAAGCATTTATTCATGAGGTTAAGATTAAATGTTACATGTGAGTTTAAATGCTTTGCTGAACAAGGTCTTAGCTCTTGTCTTTTCCATGAAGTCTTGCCCAGACTGGGATTTAAATTTAAACAGGTTCTCAACTTTTTATAACTGTTATCTTTATTGTGGAAAATAATTATGCATATATCATATAAGGTCTATTGCAATTATTTTTGAAATAAAAGTTTTTCGTTCTGATTTAGTTACTCGAAGCCTGAATTATGCTCCATTATGCTGATGCAATAGCATGAAATAATAGAATAATTAAATCTGGCTACATGTGAAAGGTTGGTGTGCTTTTCCAATCCTCAGAACATCCTTGTATTGTTTGCCAGCTCAGCTTGCATCCAAACATATTGTAATTTGGTTTCTCTGAAAATGAAGCCCAGAAGCACACTGGAGAAGAAAAGAGCAATGCACATTACCTCTCTCTCAGATCTGGCATATGGGGGGCTGTAGGCTCTGGTGGGTCTGGTGCGTCTGGTGGGTCTTGCCTGTGTGCTATCAGATCCAGAACCTATCAGTACACAAGATCACTAGATTAAGGCCAGCACAGGTTTGTATATGTACCGTGCTGCAGTCCTTTCTTTTTCATCTCAATTTTTCACACATGAAAGACAAGAGGACCTCCAGAAAGACCAAGAAAAAGTTGTATTCAGTCAAGAGACTCTCAGATAGTCTCATCACCATGAATCCGAAATATGAAATTGATGATTGAGAGCAAACATTTAATTGGCTAGGTTACATTTGTGTTTTCAAAAATATTTTTTATTTAATTTTGACATTGTGACTTTGAAATTAATTTCTCCATTGTTTTTTTCCAGGCTTCATAGGAAAATACAACTCTAAAATACTATGAGGAATTAGCAAGAAGGATTTTTATGAAGTTTTAAGAGTACGAGCAGCTAAAATTAGGCCTAGAATAAGAGGGTGGCTTCAAATGTATTTCTGTGTTAATTACTACCACCTCAAAACAAAGTTTATGGCTCAAATTAATTGGTTAAATTTTATCATGTGCATTTATGGTTTTAAAAAACTGTATTTTAGTCTGGTCCTGAAAATAAATGGAACCACAATATTTACCCGGAATTCTGTGGGCTTATGTATGAAGAAAGTGTTTACAGCATTAAACAACCCTTCACTAAAAAAAATGGCTCTGTTATTAATGGCATGGGACCAAAAGTGAATTCTTGTTAAAATATTACACAGTATAGAACAATATAATGTCCAATTTTCATAGTTTTTGTTGCAAGAACTTTACAGTAATTGTAAAATAATTTTCACATTCAAAAATGTTACATTTTACAGAATCATGATTCTTTCTTCTTTTCAGTTGTGATACAATTATAATTTAATCTTTTTTTTATCCTTATTGAAAAAAATATTTTTTAGGAGCTGATCTTTTTCATCATTTATATAAACATCTGCAAATATTCAATGGTTAATGAATTCTTCTAGTTGACTTCACATTTAGACTTTTCTTTGTTGTCTGTCCCTGTTCAGTACATCCTGATTAATGATTTGATGTGTTATTGTCTTATGTCTATTCTTCGTCTTAAAAAGTTCCTCTTTCCTACTAGATGGGGGTGTTTGTGCAACAGAACAATATATACCGGTGAGAAACAATCGGTAGCCATTAACACAGGCTCAGGTGAAGATCTCAGTGAAGTAGCATTTTTATTTGCGATTGCGATGGCAGGCATCCTGCAAACAGTAATACACAGCAAAAGTATACCATAACCTTATATTCCCTTTTACCTGACACTTAATTCTTCCCCTGTTTCCTCATTGGCTGAGTACTACAGGTTCACAAACTATGCTTGTTACTACTCCATATATATACAATTTTATTTGACCAACTTTTTTTTTTTTTTTTTTTTCCCTTCATCTCTCCCAACTAGAGGAGCTCGTGATTTTTTTATTATTATTTTTTGTTGTTTTTACTGATTTTGCACTGCTTCTCTTGTTTTTCTTAGCTATCCTCCTTATTTTGGGACAGTGGGACCTTCATTTTTCTTCTTAACATACTCCCCACTGTTATGCATGCACAATCACTTTTGAATATGCAAGGTTAGTGGAATTTTCCACTGCAAAAATATATTCTACTGCAAAAACACAACTTTGTTTCTCACAATACCTCATTTTATACTCTTCTTTATATTTCATGTTCTTCTTGGAAAAATAACGTGCTCTGATCTAGTAAATCCTAGTGAAAACTGAGAGCCTTCCCATACTATGCAGTTGTCAACAAACCCAACAGGTCTTCTCTGATCCGTATCACAAATAGATTTAATTGACTGCACTATAGGGCTCTTGTTTTCTCCAGAGCTTCTAAAACTGCCTGTAAAACTTGATGTTATTGTAGTAATGAACTGTCAGACTTCTGGTGTAATTTCCAGACCACACAACTCTGAAATCTGTTAATACAACTATTTAAAAATAAATTTCTCTTGGAGACTTTATTTTTCTGTAGTAGTTATTTAATTGGGCATTCTGGAATGAATTCTCAACAACTGTGCATTTCTACAAGCTGAAGTGCATAAACTTGGGGCATAATGACACATTTTCCAAGGTGAAAATAAGCCTGCATTTCCTTGTCAGTTTATTGTGCATTTGGGGTCTCAGAAAATTACTTTGCCAGAGAACAGAACCTGATCTTTCTTCACATATACTCTTTTTTAACCTTGCTTTTGGTTGTATTTGTTTGGTTGTTGTTGTTGGTGGTGGTGGTGGTTTTTTTTCACTAGTGACAGACAAGGTTTGTATCCGTGACCGCATCCTTCTGAGTCCTGTGCAAACACCAAACAAATACAAGATTCTTGACCAAAAGATCAGAAATGATGAATTTGAACATAACAAAAAGTGTACAGAAACAGACAAAAAATGGAAATACTAGGAAAATAAGCAACTTCAGAATTTTAAACAGTAGTAGTGGTACCTAGAATTGTGAAAATCCTGCAGGCATTATGCCAAAAAGAGAAGCTTAAGGGACTGTTAAAGAGCAGCAAATGTCTTGTAGATGCCTTGATAATGTCTTATAGACATTATCAAGGAGTTCTTTTAAAACAATGGGGGAGGAGGAAGGAAGATATTTTGGCAGAAAAAAATATTTGAAAAATGAGTTGGCTGAGAGACTCAGGGACAGGACTGACATTTCCATGGTGAATTTGAAATGACAGATAGGATAACAGAGATCATAGAAGATCCTGAAAATGAAAAATCCTATTATGTTTTACATTATAAAGCAAAAAGAATGAGTGAAGCATTACATAGTAAGAGGTGATATAGTCAAAAGAAGGAGTAACAATAGTCTTTGAATTACTATTCTAAACAGATATGAAAAAGACTTGGACTTTTGGCAAATCAGGGAGACTTGGGATTTCCTAGAGATTTTGCTTAATGTCTAACTTTTCAGATTTGTTTAATGTAATATAGAGTGGGATATCTAAAGAGATTATTTATTTATTTATTTATTTATTTATTTTGTAGTAATGCTCCCCATATTACATACCCAGGAGATCTACAGAGAAACAAACAAAAAAAGAACATGAAAAAGACAAGTAGGGAAAAAAGAGTAAAATCAATGTTTCATCCATGTTCATCTCTGACTCAATATCCTGCTGAAGAAATATGTCAATTAAAATCTTGGCATACAGTAAGATGTTTGGAATAAAACCAATTTTAAGAATTATCCACAGATAGATTCAAACTGAAATTGAGTGCTAAAATACAATTGTGGTCCTAAAGGGCTGTCTGCACTTAATAGCAGAAGATGACCAAGAAATTCTCAATACACTTTTCCTGATCGTTGGTTCTTGTTCCTTGCCTCTCTCCACAAAATACTGTCTTGGGCACAGCAATGCAGTTTACTTAGAGCTCCTTCCGCTAGCACACCTGGAGTGAAATTCAGCTGTGTGTGAAATGTTAGACAATT